>NC_056730.1:165622303-165742812 GCF_019279795.1 Protopterus annectens | reverse complement strand
AACATCTCTTTAACAAAGTACACACCACAGTGGCAATGGTACTGGACGGTGTCCCTGGCTGTGTAATACACAAGCTGGCATATGAAGTCACCACTCACCTAAACGCTCTATCCAGATGCAGCCTCTATACAGGTTACATACTTGTGGAATGACACACGGTAATGGTATTCACAGTCCACAAGGTTTGAGCTACAACATCTTTGTCAAAGGAAAAAACTTCAAAGACCAATACACATAAGGTTCAGTTAAGGCATATTTAATTACTTGCTGCAAGGAGACAAAACATGCAAATACAAGGATTTGTCTAACTACTAACAGGAAGTATGCTTATTCTTATACTGTTTTACAAGACATGGCCTTCTATGGCTGACGTAATCAAACACAACTTTCAGTATTGTTCTACAGCAGATGTTACTCAGATTTTCTGCTGACGACTAGATTTGTGAGAAACTTTTGAGAAAAACAAGCTGTGTATTTTCTCACAGCACAGATTCTGCTTCTGGTGTCCATTGTAACAAATCCTGTGCTGCCATAGGCTTTTTATAAATCAGGTTAGTCAACGGTGCAGATTCCAAGGCATAGTTTAGAATCCAATTCCAACAAAAATTAGTCGTACCCAGGAAGGACATCATTTCCTTCTTGGTAGTGGGTTTTGGTGCTTGCAAAATCACTACTTTTCTGTCCTCATCTAATGTCCTACCCTCCTTGGATATTACATATCCTAGGTATTTAACTTGTTTTTTCCAAAGCTGCAGTGTGTTTCTGTTTACTTTATGTCCTTCAGTGGCTAAAAATTGTAATAGCGCTATGGTATCTTCTTTACAATCTTGCTGGATGGGGGCCGCCAGCAGGATATCATCAACATAAAGCAAAATCTGGCTACCTCTTGGTGGGGTAAATCCCACCAAGTTGCTTGCCATTTCTTGTGAGAATATTGTTGGACTTTCACAATACCCCTGTGGTAGTCACGTATATGTATACCTTTTCCCCTGAAATGTGAATGCAAACCAATAATGGCTGTCAGAGTGTATCGGTATCGAGAAGAACGCATTGCTGATATCTACCACAGAAAAATATTTCTGTTGAGGTTTTAAATCATTCAACAGGGTATGTGGGTCTGGCACCATAGGTGCCCTTGGTATTACTGCATCATTTACAGCTTGCAAATCTTGGACCATACGCCACTCTCCATTTGCTTTCTTAACAGGAAATAAGGGTGTGTTACATGGTGAATCAGGAGATTCCTCCAGTACCCCTTCCTTAAGTAAGGCTGCTATAATAGGTTTGATTCCTACCTCTGCATCTTTTCTTAAGGGATACTGTCTTTTTTGTGGTCTAAATGCTGACTTTGGCGTTATAGTAACTGGTCCCGCTGTATGAATAAGTCCTACATCTGATTTTCCTGTTGACCAGAGAGTTTCTGGTATATTCTGTAAGGCATTCTCTTCCTCCTTCAATAGGAGTGCTAATCAGCTGTCCTTGCTAGACTGCAAGTGTACAGTTGGGTAGGTCTGAGTTATCCAATTCAACTTCTGCATTTGTATTCCCTGTTCTGACAGTTCTAACTCTGTCTATTTTTCCCATCTTGTGACTTTTTCTCCTTAGTCTACCCATTTTACATTCTTGTCCTTAGTTAAGCTAATGTGTGGTAATCAATTAGATTTATAGAGTGCAAAGAACTCCTGGGGCAATGAACAGCTGGCTACACTGTTCCCTTCTGTGTCCCAGTGCAGATTACGTAATATCAATCTGTTTGCATGATTTCCAAACAATTCTTGCTCATATTCCTTATCAGGTCCTGGTGTGTTACAATAATACAGAGTACAGTGCAACAAATACTGTTTATCAATGTCAAGGGAGGGGAACTTGCTGATGGCTACATTCATCAACTCTTCGATCACTGCCCCTGGACCAGTTGTAACCAAGTCCTGGCTTTACCAATAAAACAGTCTACCCTCTGTTTGCACTGCAAAGGTATCAATTTGTCGCTGTGCTTCCATACCCTGCATAGTTGGAACTACTGCTATACCAAATAGCTGCATAAGATCTCTGCCCAAGAGGTTTACTGGGCATTTTGCAGAAACAACAATTTTGCTTTTCTGGGTCAATCCTGAAACAGGATCAGTTATCACAATATTATGGGAGAGGGGTTCCCGATACAGCTGTCCATTAGCTGCTTTCACTAATATGTAATCAGGTGACTCTGAGTTCTCTGGCAGTTTGGAGGGATGTATCAGGGTCCGTGATGCCCCTGAGTCACACAAGAATCTGACTTCCCTCCATTCTACCAGGAGTGTAACTTCTGGTTTCATGTCTGCTAAATAGAGCTCTAAGCTCAATAAAGCCAAATCTAATATTTCATTTACTTCACTATCCGTGACTTCCTCTATTTCTTCTGTCACATTCTCTGCTATCCCCTTCTAGTGATTCCTGACTATCATATAGTCAGTCCTCACCTTCCTTATCTTCCGTGGTTGCCTTCTTGCTTTTCTTGCAATCCCTTGCCAAGTGTCCCTTTTTACCACATTTAAAACATTTACCCCTTTTCTTTCGCCCTTCAAAGTCCTCTGATCGCTGATCAGATTGTTTGTTTCCCTGGGCATTTCTCTTGCCCTTTTTCCTGGACTGTACTACATAAACTTCTGCTCCATCTTCTACAGAAAATACTTGGGCTTTCTTTTTCTTTTTGCTATTAAAATGCCTTTTGGCATGCCTAGCATATTCAAGTAATGACTGTAACCTGCTTGTATGATGATCTACCATGTGCTTTGTAATAAAGCTGCTTATGGGTGCAATACTGCCTTTCAAAAATGCATTATTTAACTGCTGCTCATATGGGGAATCGTGTGTCTGATCTTCAGGAACCTGCATTCCACAATGGTTATTAAAACATTCTAATAGTCTGGCATAATATCTGTCAATAGTTTCACCTTCCTGTTGGATGCATTGATTAATGCAAGTCCAGTCTGCTCTAGGCTTCCATTTCTCAGAGATGCGGTCTGTAAGACCTTTCACTCTGTTGTCTAATTCTGCACTGCTATGTGGGAAGGGCCTGAGCGCAGCGTCTCGGGGATTCCAGTCGCCACTAATCATGTGCCAATCTGGTCCCACAATTTGTCTGACTACTTTTTCTACCTCTTCTCCATTTAAATTATAACTTAGCCTCATTCCTTGCAAATCTTCTAAGAACTTTCTAAAATTAACTTTTGGATGGGGAATTCCCTCAGTGGCTTTCCAGATGTCTTCCGGAATCCAGGGTCTATACACTAGAATAGTCGGGTTCTGACCTTCTTGCCCTGCCTGAGGATTAGGCACTTCTATAAGTGGGCATATTTCTTCTTCACTCATAGATCGTGAATTTCTACCCATTTGATATAACTCAATGTCCCCTTTTGAGTTTCCTGCCCGTATTTGAAACCTGGTCTTGACGGGATCTCTAATAAACGGTTTCGCTTTTGTAGTGTCTCTACTTACAGTGACAGCAGGATATCGCAGGGGTGGACTAACTTGTTCACTTGCCTCATATTCTGGTAAAGGAGGTGAAGGGGCTGATGGTATTACTAAGTTATTGTCCTCCTTATCTAAAAACATTGCTTTTGAATTATTATTCTTTTGTTCCCTTTGGTTTACTTCCTCAATCCACCTGTGTGCCTGAGGAACTCCTAATTGACATTGCTTTTTTACCCGACCTTTAGAATCGGTTTTGAGCTGTTTGACAAGTTTGACAAGCAATGATTTTTCTAATTTACTATCAAATTCATACTTATTAACCCATTTTGAGTAGTATTTAATATTATCAGCATGCTGTGACTGCATGTATTTCGCGTCTTCGGTTAACGGCGGACTTTGGGATCTTTTTGTACAATTATTACCCATTTGTTCTACCCTTTTAATCATTACGTAACTCCTTATTTTTAACGTGGTACCACGGATTTTGTTATAATCTCTTCAGAATGACTGCCTACCTGCTCTGTTTCCCCTGATCTATGACAAGACAGTAATCTTTTTGTCCCTGACTTGTATAAACAAAGTCTTAACAAAATAAATACAAAACTAGTCCCTGATCTAAAACAGAAAAAAAGGTAGATTCACCTTACCTGAGCCTTCGTGATTGATCACCTGGTTCGAGTAAACCCGTCCTTCAGTCACAGATCAGAAAGTGGCTGGCCTCTTTTGTACGACAATTTAGTCAGAGGGCTTTTCAACTAAGAAGAACCAATGTGGTTTCTTCCCCGTACGGTTTCAAGCCATCTGGCCTGTCTAATCTGAGGTGAAGTGAGGGTTTCCGGTCCGAAGGACCAATCTGTCAAAGGAAAAAACTTCAAAGACCAATACATGGAAGGTTCAGTTAAGGCATATTTAATTACTTGCTGCAAGGAGACAAAAACATGAAAATACAAGGATTTGTCTAACTACTAACAGGAAGTATGCTTATTCTTATACTGTTTTACAAGACTTGGCCTTCTATGGCTGACGTAATCAAACACAACTTTCAGTATTGTTCTACAGCAGATGTTACTCAGATTTTCTCCTGACATGACTAGATTTGTGAGAAACTTTTGAGAAAAACAACCTGGCCTTGGTGGGCACTAATTAGTTTACAGGCTTCTATTGTACAGTGTTACATTTCAAGGTACTCTTCTAACTCAGATACAAGCAAATGCTGATTGCAGTTCATATTTTCAAACAGACTTTGTCCTAATTATCTATAGCTTCTACAGCTGTGTATTTTCTCACAGCACAAACGGAACTTATTGTCTAAGTTTCATACAAGTAGTATTGTTCTATTCATTATTTTCCTAACGTAAGCAGGAATCATCTGCTTCTCAGTAAATTTCCAAGGCACAAGCAAGATTTTAGCTATTAATACAAGGTCAGAAAGCATCTGCAGTTTGTACAGATTTATGCAGTATGAAATAGAATAAATGTGTTAGCCCTTTTCAAGCTCTAAATGCACTAAGCATATTACTAATACACACATTAATACATATTTTTCTGACAGTCTTCTTATTCTCCTTTCGGATGCTCCCATTAGGGGTCCCCACAGTACATCATTTCTTCCTGCCCTCTGCATCTTGCGCTATCACACCATCCACCTGCATGTCCTCTCTCACCACAGCCATAAACCTCATCTTGGGCATTCCTCTTTTCCTGTTACCTGGCGGCTTCATCCTTAGCATCTATTTCACAATATGCTCTGCATCCCTCCTCAGCACATGTACAAACCAACTTAATCCTACCTATCTGGCATGGTCTACTAACCTTCAAACCTGGCCTGACCCTCTAATATACTTATTCTTAGACCTGTCCACCCTTGTGACACCCAGTGCAAATGTTAACATAAATTAATTAAGGGTAGCACTACAACAGGTCCTGGAAACTCTCACCCTATTAGCCAGACCAATGTTATCTGGAAGACTATGGAGCACAGCATTATGGAACTCATTAACAGAGACATTATGAACCTGCAAACACTGCACCATACCCACTTAGCTTCTCTAAAGCCCAGATCATGGCTCCTACACCAAGTAGACTTCAAGCCAGTCAACAAGGCTATAGGTGAGGGTGGGGAGGTCAACACAGCCAAGCTGTAGCTCACCAGCAATTCATACCCATCCCACATACTGGTATTATACATGACCTCAACAGACTGACCAGAAACGATTGTTAGATGATGGCTTGATAATTGACGCACACATGTAGGACACACAGTAACATTTGCAGCCTCCATGTACTATTCTATGCCAGTAACAAGTGGTATTCACCTGCACTTAGTCCTGGGACCATTCCTGTTTGGCATATAGCTTTCTTAGGTACAAGCAAGCACAGTAGGGATATGTCTGTCCACATCTGATGACAATGCATACTGTGGGCTATACTTTATTCTCCAGATGACACACACATCCTTCAAAAGGGTATCATACAGACAGATACCTGGTATCAAACTCATGCTGTAAAGCTATAAGCCAAAGAAAGCATAGTTATCCACTTTTAGAAAACAAAGTATCCCCAGAGTACCACATAGGTAGTAGCCCCCAAAATGTGGAACAGGTACTAATGTATACATAGAGCCATGTGTTAAGTCATCTCTCCTTTGATAATCACATTACCAATGGGTTTTGGAAATCCCTCTGTGGAGCACATAAGCAATAAAGGGTTTGCATGCAGATCCACAGAGGCTGTTGCACACCTATAATGATTAGTCATCTTTGCCAGACTTTGCTTGCTTTGGAACAGGTTTCAAATATACCTCAAGCATAAACCCTCACTCACACTCTTCAATAGAAACCGTGATGAGTGGATGTGAAATGGAAGACGTAGCCCAGGGATCACTGCAGTGACTAAGCTTGTCACAAGCATACAGAAGTGACCTAAGGTCTGGAAAGCAACAGCATGCTCTGGCAAAGATAACAGATGTGTTCATGGAGAAAGCAGAGTATTCACCTATGAAATAATTGAGGTCACATGTACGTATATGGATTTGCCCCACAGCTACCTTACATGTGTAATGCATATACAGTTGTCATTGTGATATGTCATACACTAGAAAAATCAAATCCCACTTCACATTGGCCAATGGTGTCACACACACACACACACAGTCAGCAAGTGCACGATTCAGACTCTTTCCTAACTACATTATGATACTACAGCAGTATGCATTTACATGACGTGCTATACACATTACTGGCATTTCATCTTTCCACAGGTATATTTGTAGGATGGTGACATCATCGGACTTGACAAAGATGAGTATACCACTTATAAGGTGTTTCAGTAGTCTCCAAAAAGGTTGCTCCTCTCCAGGAAGACACACACACAAACACAGTTGCCAAGTGCAGGATTCAAACCCTTACCTTACTACATTATGATACAACAGCAGTACGCATTCACACGACACGCTATATACATTACTGGGATTTCACCTTTCCACAGGTATATTTGTAGGATGGTGACATCACTGGACTTGACAAAGATGAGTATACCACTTCTAAGGTGTTTGAGTAGTCTCCAAAAAGGTTGCTCCTCCCCAGGGAGACACACACACACACACACACACACACACACACACACACACACACACACACACACACACACACACACACACACACACACACACACACACACACACAGTTGGCAAGTGCGGTGTTCTTAATCCAAACTAAGTACGTCTTTACACTTCAGCAAGCAATATGGAGTTACAGGGTGCAATACAAACATTATTTGCTGACAGTTTGCACAAAGGTTTTTTTCACATATCCTAACCTCAGCAGGCTTATCATACTAGGTGTATTGTGAGTGTATTGTATGCATAGGCCATGGCCATATCATATATGGGTTGATGCACCACATGCTGGCACACACAGGGTCAAACCTTGAGTAGCATCTTACCTTCACCTACATGATACTGCAATATAACAGAAAGATGATAAACTTCAACAATTGGCTGAGCTTCTGGTGTCATTCAAAGGGGTTCCAGTCTCTGTCTGCCTGTGATGACATGATAGACAAGTCTTGTTGCTTTGCTACAGATGGTTTGCACCTGTCACCCCTATGCTTCTGAATACTGACCAAGGCTCTTGCTGTCCCCATATTACCTTTTTTTGGCAAGGCTCAAAGGTTCATAGATTCATAGGTAGGTACTAGTCTATCGGCCCTGGGGCCTATACAAGCCCAGCCAAAAAGGTACCCTGGCTTTTGCTATCCGAGAAATTTATTTTCCTGTGCCACTGTCGAGCAGAGACACAGAAGTGATCCCCAGGGTGAATTTCCTATTTCCCATCAAATCATCAAGATTTTTCTTGAAGAGTGCTAATGAGGAGCTTTGTTTGATATAGATAGGTAGTTTATTCTGGAGTATGTGAAGTCTGTGGGACAGGAATCTATCCCTCCAGCATGTTCTGTTTATTGTGGTGACAAGGTTTAGGTCCCTAGCGTGTAGGTTCATAGGTTCATAGGTAGGTACTAAGCTATCTGCCCAAGGGCATTTATAAGTCTAGCCAGAATGTGTTGGCTTTTGCCTCCCTTTTAAATTAGTTTCCTGGGCCTCTGTCTAGCAGGGCCACTGAAGTGATCCCAGGGGTAAAATTACAATTTCCCATCCACTCATCAAGATTCCTCTTGAAGAGAGTCTGCAAGGGGCTCTGCCTAACATCAACTGGGATTATATTCCAAAGTAAGGGAAGTCTCTGGGACAGGAATCTATCCCTCCAGCACGTCCTGTTTATTGCTTTGCTGAAATTTAATTCACTGGAGTGTGTGGCTCTAAGAGATTTGTTTTTCTTGAGGTGGAGCATGTCCATTAATTTCGGGTTGGACATGACCTTATACGTCAGGCATAGATCACCTCTGAGCAGGCAGTAAGCAACCGAGTAGAGCTGGAGTTTCTTTAGTCAAGCTGCATAGGGCATCTCTTTGAGGCCCATGATCCTCTTGGTGAGGTACTTCTGTGGTCTTACCAGTTGTTGCATGTGCCAATTAAGGTACATACCAAATGGGGCATTGTATTCTATTATGGGCCTAATGAGTGATGAGTAGAGAGGCACAATGACCTCTCTTGATCTAGAGGTGAACCCTTTTGTGATTAGGTGGGCTACATAGAAGGAATATCTAACCACTTTGCCAATGTGATTATCAAAGGAGAGGTTACTATCTACCTGGGTCTCCAGGTCTCTAATTACATTTTCCGTACCTAGTGGATTACCACCTATGTGGTAATTCGTGGGTACTTTGTTTTTTCCAAAGGGGATGACTATGCATTTTTTGGCATTTAGCTTGAGGCCATGGTTTTGACACCAGGTATCTGTCTCTGTAAGACCCTTCTGGAGGATGTCTGTGTCAGCCAGAGAATCAATTGTGGCCCCTAGTTTACAGTCATCTGCAAACTTGGTCAGCCATAGTCCTCCCGTGCTTGCCTGTACCTCAGAGAAGTATATACTGAACAGGAGGAGTCTTAGGACCGAGACCTGTGGGATGCCACTTGTGACTGGTTTAGAGTCGACATGGCACCTGCAACTCTGACCATGTGTGTTCTATCCATGAGCCAGTTGGCCACCCATCTCGTGACACTGGGGTTAATGTTCAAGCTGGTATGCTTGTCTATGATGCCAGAGTGGGGAATGGTGTTGAAGGCCTTAGTGAGGTCCAGGTAGGCTGTGTGGGCTACCTTCCCTTCATCTATGGCCTTGGTAACTGTTTCAAAGAAGTCAACTAGGTTTAGGAGGCAGGATCTGCCTTTAACAAAGCCAAATTGGGTAGGGTCCAGTGTCTGGAGGTTCCCAATGTCTCTGTTCATGAATTCCATGATAATTCACTCAATAGCTTTGCAGACCAGGCTGGTCAGGCTTATAGGTCGATAGTTCCCAGGTTCTGTTGTGGAACCACCTTTGTGGAGCAGGATGACTGTTGCTGTACACCATTCTTTGGGTACATAGCCTGTGGTAAGGCTGAGTCTGAACAGTGAATTTAGGTGAAGGTTTAGTTCCATTGGGAGCTCATGTACAATGCAGCCTGGGACACCATTCGGTCCCACTGATGCTGTGTTCTTAGCTTTGGAGAGGGCTGTTTTTACCTGCATGTCCTTGATGTCTGGGGCTCTGCATTCTTCTGGGATTGACACAGGCCCTTTTGGGGGTGAGGGGGGGTGAAGTTTGCACTAAACTTGTCTGCCATGATGTTGTCAGTTGGTTCAGTGTATTTTTTTCCATTTTGCAGTAGCTCAAAGCATATCTGAGAGTTGCCACCTAAATGTTTGATATAGCTAAAGAAGGCTTTGTGGTTATCTATAGATTCCTTGGCAATTTTTCTTTAGAAACTGGCCTTGGATGATTTTATGAGCGATTGTAGTTTCTTGCTAATAATGATCAGTGATGCCTTTCCTTTTTGGAATTTTGCTCTATCATGTAGTAGTTTCCTCCTTCTGTTGTATAGCTTATTTATGGCCAAGGACCACCAGACTGGTTTCCTCTTTTTGGAGGAGTGAGTCTTGGTTTTACTCAGGATGGCTTGATCCATGCATCCCTGTAGATAATGCACTTGTAAAGGATTCTGCAGAATGGATAGCATTATCCTGTAGCAAGGGGGCTTTGAAACTTTCCACTTCAGTCTTGAGAAGTGTGAAGTTTGCTTTTGAAAAGTTTTTCACAGTGGTTCCCTTGACTGGGGGTGGGGTCGAGATGTGGATGTCAAGTGTGATTACTTTATGATCTGATCTTACCAGTGAGGGGTTTACCTCTGATGTGGAACACTGATTCCCCATGTTGGTGATGATCAGGTCCAGTATGTTGTCACCTCTAGTGGGCATGGTGACCAGCTGTTCCAGGGCGTTTGAGTTTATAAACTCTAGGAAGCATTGGGCAAAGGAGTTTGTACTTGAGTAATTCTCCCAGTCAGTGTTTGGGTAGTTGAAATCTCCTAATATCATGGTATTTGGTAGGAACTTTATATTTCCCATTGTTCTCAGGAATGTTGAGTGAGGGTCCTGAGACAAGGTAGGTGATCTGTAGCAGGCTACGATCTGATAAGCAGCTTTGTCCACTGTTAGTTGCACTTGGATGGTCTCCGAGGCCTCGTGCTGTGCCACTAACCTGGAAGTGTGGGTATCCTTTATGAAAATGGATACACCCCCTCCTTTTGTATTTTGGTCCAGGTTTTTGGGCTGAAGCTCGGACAGATTGGGATTTCTTTAAATGGAGCATGTCCAACAGCTCTGTGTTTGACATAGTTTTGTATGTTAGGCAGAGATCACGTCTGAGTAGGCGATATGAGACAGAGTAAAGCTGGAGTGTTTTGAGACAGTCTGTGTAGGGCATGTATTTGAGGCCGCTAATCCTCTTTGTGAGGTATTTCTGCGGGCTTTCCAGCTGTTGTAGATGTCTTGTGAGGTACATACCAAAAGGGGTGTTGTACTCTATAATGGATCCAATGAGTGATGAGTAGAGGGGGAACAATGACCTCTTTTTTTCTGCATGAGAAGCCTTTTGTGATGAGGTGTGCCACGTAGAAGGATTTCCTGACTACTGTGGCGATGTGATTATCAAAAGAGAGTCTACTGACCACCTGTGTCCCAAGGTCTCTTATCACACTTTCAGTGTTAAGTATACTACCGCCTATGTTGTAGTTCATGGGTACAGAGTTTTTAGCAAAGGGGATGACAATGCACTTTTTGGCATTGAGCTTGAGGCCATGGCTTTGACACCAGGCATCTGTCTCAGTGAGACCCTTTTGTAGGATGTTCACATTGTTAATAGTTTCGATTATGGCTCCTAGTTTGCAGTCATCTGGGAACTTCATTAGCCAAAGACCTTCTGTGCTAGCCTGTACTTCAGGGAAGTAGATACCAAACAGGACAGGACACAGGACTGAACCCTGTGGTACTCCGCTTGTCACTGGTCTGAAGTCGGACTTGGAGTCTGCTACTTTCACAGTGTGGGTTCTGTCAGTGAGCCAGTTGGCAACCCATCTTGTGACATAGGGATTTATACCTAGTTTAGTGAGTTTATCTATAATTCCAGAGTGGGGGATGGTGTTGAAAGCCTTGGCAAGATCTAGATAGGCTGACTTGGCAGTTGATGGAGGGGAAGCCCTTGAAGTTGAAGTAGACCCTACCCCGCTCACCGGGAGGTGCTTTGATGTGTATGTGCGTGCAGTCTATTGCACTCACTATCTCAGGGTATTCTGCTATTTGGTGGAAGAGATGCATATTGTTGGCCAATGCCTCACGGGATATGGGGAAATATACGTGCTCACTGACATGTGCTGACATGGCATCCAGGAAATGGTGCAGTACCCTGGATGCTGATGCCTGTGAAATCCCCATCATATCACCAGTTGGTCTCTGGAAGGTACCTGTAGCTAGTATTCGTAGGCCAACACATACCTTGGTATCCACTGGGATGGGTTCCCCTCTGTTGGTTCTGTGTGGGAGGCGTGGCCTGCACAGCTCAACAATTTTCTGCAGGAGGTCTCTGTCCACCCTATAGTGCTCCACTATCTCCAGCTCATGTAGCCCCTGGTAGGTTACCCTGGTCTGTACAGTCTTCTCCATCTCCTCACTGTGGGTTGCTCAGCAGCATTCACAACATCACCAGCCTCAGCACCTTGCACATGTTGGTTTATGATAGCAAGAGCAGCCCCTAACATTTTGTCTGACTTTAATGTTTTTAAGCTTTCCCTCTTTGTATACTGCAGTATTGCAGAGTTCTTGGGGAAAAAACAGGGAAGAATGCTGTTTGCAGAGTTTAAAGTGCTGGGCTGGGCTGGGCTAGTCTGCTACCTGTGTAATTGGCTGATTCTGATATATTTTACCTGGCAGCTCTGCTAGTTCTCCTTGGTTAACTTCCTACTACTTCTTTTCCTTCCTTTTCCCTTTCTGTTTATGCCCAGGACAGCGCCGTGCAAACGAGCACACACGAGCACACAAGCGCACAAACGCTGTGTGCACATTTGCAAGAAATTTCAGATATATTCACGATGTACACCTCTGGTTTCTGGTTTTCAAAAAGGACAACTGTAGACACACCTCTTGCAATTCTGAGCAACTCAGGGCAAACACAAGACACTGTGCTCCAATAAGCTTACAGCCTTTCTGACACACCCCCTCATGATGTTACCTATATTCTACTCTACTACTCACCTACTCCTACAGTTACACTCTTGGGACATGGCTCACATGCTGGGGAAAATTGGGATTTACTATCCTTATCCTCATTTGCATAGGATTGCCTACTAATGCATGGTTACATCTCTCACACTGAGCTTCCCCCCCTTAGCAACCACTATTCAGTGGCCATGTTGTCTTCAGCTTGCCATTTACCTGCATGGCGGATAAGCTTTTTAGAGAAAATGCTTATTTTTGGCTATTTTTTACTTATTTTCTGTTTTTTAAAGCGCCACACATTTGCGCAGTGCTGCGCTATGCTTAAACATCGGAGATCAGGGAAAAAAGTTAGATTTTAATAATTTTAAACATTTTTCAATGCCAATGGCCTTATATTTGGCCATTGGCATGCTTCCTCAACTGTATGCATCCTTTATTTGGAGCTGTAATAGCTCTGTTTAGCTATTTGCAGAATGGTACTCCTTTACCAACGGAGTACATTTCTACAGATAACACTACTCTTCCACGGACAGGTTAGTGTTTCCTGGATTGCAAATTTTCCTCATTTGCATAGCTTTCAGCAGCAAATGAGGTAATTTGCATACCATGATGCTGTCCGTGCAAGAGTAGCTTTAGAAGCTCTCGTTCACGCCCCTGTCGGCTTTTGCTGGATCGCTCAGCAGACATATTCCTGTTTGACGTCTTACTCTACTCTACAACTCCGTGTAAGCTTTCGCAAATCCAGCCCAGTGTTTTTTTTTCTCTGTAAAAAAAAAGTCATTTACAATTTTCTTGCTTTCTTCTAGGACACAGCAGCTCAAACCTGGACTGTCTTTGAGAAATAAGTAATATCCATTTCTAACTAATCACAGTCCAAAACTTAAAGAATGCCAAATATGCCTGGCAGCTACACTTCCAAGTGATTTGCTGCTTTCTAAAAACTGATCAAGATTCTTTATCTAGAACAGATAGTAGTCTTTCTGGTGTAGCATATACCCCTTATAACTTTGAAAGACAGAATACATGGTTCTTTAGTAGAAAGGTGTGGCCTCTTTCTATTTTTAAGTTGAGCAGTTATGTTAGCAAACACAGAATTATGTATAGGGACCCGTAGGGTGATGCATAGATGTTTCCAGGGGATATAGACTGCTTTCAGTTTTATGACCTCTTCTTGTAAAGTTTAAAGAGTAGATCAAGTTCTTAGTATAGCACATACAAGCTCAACCTTTTTTTCTGTTTAGGTGTCAGTACATTCCTTTATTTTTCCAATGATGAAAGGAAAAAAGACTCATCTGTTATGGGACAAATCATTACTTGCACTTGTACTGGATGAGGCCGAGTTCAGGCAATTAATGATATCAGGCATACTGTGACATTCAATAGATACAAAGATGGCTTTATGTGCTCCACACTCCAGAAATTCTAACTGAAGATCTCTGCATTTGACCTTGTAGCCGGCACATCAGGTAGGTCTAACACATGCACTCAGCACATCAGCTGAGAAAAAGAATTGGATAAGAAATACATTTTTCATGGGGAAAACTGACTTGGTCTACACTTTTCAAATCATTTTTCTCCTTAAAACCTTTATTTTACAGTAACTTTTGGTATTACATGCAGAATTACATTCATTAATAACTGCTTTGTTTAACTATTTAACACTAGTAATTTAAATCTGTCATTCATTTTCCAACATCTACTTTATCCTATTCAGTTTTCAGGCAGAGAGCCCATCTGATATGAAACTCCTCTTAATGACTGATAATTTCAGTATTTCCAAATTTCTTGTCATAACCTAAACATTTTCCCAAATTCTCTTCTTTCATTAGTCAATTACTTTTTGTCTGTATTTCACCTAACCCTCATTCAGTCCTCAAAGAGACAACAAATTCTTTATCTGTTCTTCTTTTTCTTAAATCAATATATATTTTCACAAAGTTTGCCAAACCAGTGCTAGACACCCTATCTCACGCCGTCTTCCCCATTACCTAACACAATCCCTATTTACCATGGTCAGTACAGAATGATACTTCTAGTTGCAATTATGGGCTCCCATTACAGGCTAGAAGAAATGGGGAGTTTATCTGTTTAACCGCATTACAGACCAACCCCTTGTATGCAATGTACTCATCAACACATGCAAGTACCTTTCCAAATATATTCAGCCTATAGGGTTGCTCAAAACTGCCTGTGTATGTCTGAAGCACAGCAGTGACTGTAGATCATTGAGCGCATTGAACCTAGTTAGCCACTGTAGCTAGATATCACGTACATATAAGTTACTGAGCACGTGCAAGATCAGTGCCATTTTGTACAGAGTGAATGCAGACATGAATGGAGATGCAGATGCGAGTGTGTTTAAAGTAACGAGTCAGTCAGTTAGCTTAATTACATGTTCCAGTTACAATTCTTGATGTATTTATGTACAATAAATATTTTGAATCCATACAATGCTTTATCGTCTCTTTTGAACACATGAGACATGGTGTCAGAATGGGATCCGAAGTTGAAGCAGCATACAAGGCATGAGGCACAAAGTTAAAAGTGAAGAAATCTATAGGAATGAACTTGCAAACACGTCAGTGGTTATTCAAAGCTACTTAAACTCGTCAAAATTATTTTTCAGTCATCTAATAAGTGGTGAAACATTCAAAACATTTGAAATAATTACTGAGATAAAATGTCTGAAATAGCAACATTATGATAAAAGTATTCAAAGTAATTACAGAAATGTTCAAAATAATTTCAAGTGTTTAAAATATGAAAAAGCTAAAACAACTGAATTTTTTTGCAATGTACTACTTTTTTGCTTTAACTAAAGCTACTTGAAGTATCCAAAGTTTCTGGAAAGTTTGCAATGTTTGCAGTGTTTTCACTTCTGAAATAAAGTCATTTCAGAGAGCTTGCTGTGCCCAAAACACATAATTACAAGTATCTGGTCTATGCTTATATTTAAACAAATTTTGTTGTTATGGCAGAGAGATTTTGCAGACATGGACCGCTGGTGTTTGATAACAATACCGCTGAGAACTGGAGAGTGTTTGAGCAAGAATATGACATTTTCATACAGGCTGCAGTTTCTGATAAAGACGCACGTACAATAGCATTTCTACTCCTTAAATTAGCTGTCTCAGAAGCCATTGAGTGAGAATGTTCATTTGTATATGCACCTGCTATGTATGCAGGGGAGAGGTAAACCACCATATTGTGATACAGGCTGAAATGCGGGAAAACCCTGAGTGCTTAAAATGTAAATTTAGAGAAATGTGTAACCCTCAAACAAATATTACAATGGAAAGGCACATATTTTACATCAAAAATCAAAAGCCTGGTGAAACTATAGCATCATATATTACTGACTTCAGAAATAAAGCTAAAATGAACAGATTTGGTGATTTACGAGATGAGTTGATAAAAGTCAGGTTTGTGTGTGGTTAATAATGATGCAGTGAGAAAGATTTTGCTTTGAGATGGTGAATTAATATTGAACAAAGCCTCAGAGATTTGTCAGATACATGAGCTTACAGAAAAGCACACAAATATGCTTATGACTGAGGAGAGCATGCATAAAGTATCTACCAGTGTGAATAATGATAGTGTCCAACATAAAGTTAAGACAAAAAGAAATATAAACCGAACGCTGGCATACCCAACCAAATTGTTAACTATAAACCAAACGGGGCATCAAACAACCTTATTGTTAACTGTTGTAATTGTGGATGCAGTCATGAACCTAAATGAGAGAAGTGCTTAGCTTTTGGTCAGCAATGCCACAAATATAAAAAGTGGAATAATTTCAAAAGGCTTTGCAAGTCTGAAGTGGCACAATCTTTTATTAAAAGAGAGTATCCAAAGAAGCAAGTAGATCAGATAGAAAACTGAGAGCAAACTTTTTATGTTGATGGTGTCTCCATGATTGTTGAAACAGATAACACAGTAGACTATTAGTTGGCAGCAAAGAGTAAAATATTTTGTACTGTATGAATTTACCAGTTTTGAGGATAAAATAATGGGGTGCCACGAATTCCTGAGTGGTCCCCCTCAATTCCCACATTCCCCATTTTTATAAATTTTTTTTTTTTTTGGTCGAAGCTGCTGCTGACGTCATCATGTGCAGTGGCATGCACAATGATGTCACCTACATGATCCAGACTGCCAGCTTGTCAGAATTCAGCTGAGTCTGTACTCTGTTTACCTTTTTTCTATGTACATTTGTACTTTGAACATTCACACTTTGTAAATGGAAGGATTTAGAACAGCAGGGAAAGGCAGGTGGGCAGCACAGCAGCGACCAGCGAGGGGAGTGCAGAGGATGAGTCAGTTGGACTGGAACTATTTTAATATTTAACTTAATATAGCAACTTTAAGCAAGTACTACTACCAGAACTTAATTTTCTGCAGTGTGGTGCACTTCATGCAGCAGTCGAACAGAGCAATGTCCAGACCAGTTCGCCCAGTGTATTGCACTCCCACACTCCCAGGAATCCCAGACCCAGAGACCCAGGATCAGGAGAAAGGACAGCAGGTCATCACAGCACATTAGTGCAAGTGGTGGAGGATAAGAAAAATCTTTGGCAGCTCAAATTTCTCCGGTTCCTCCAGGTAAATGAATAAAAAAAAGTGAGTCCAGATTTATAACTCATATTTTTGGTCTGTTTCTCATAGAAATGTCTGGCAAATCACTGGTAGATCTTTGAGGACTGAAGTTAGAAAATAATGTCAGCAGACGTAACATGCACTTTTTCAGAATGTTCTGTCAGAGTTCGGAGTTTGATAGCCAGTGGATATCTTGCTGGTGGATGTGTTGTTAGTCCACCACTGGCAGTTGTAGTAATTTGTATTGCTATATCCTCAGTTATGATGACAATAAGCAGAAGAGCTGATGACATGCACAGAATGCATATCCAGCAAACTCATCTATGTGGCCCACCATGTGGATGACAATTTTTTTTTTTTTTAAGTAAAAGATTGCTATATCATATATCTTCAGCTAAGGTATTTGCAGCTTTTACAAAAGCAAGTCATTTGACCATTTTGCCCTTATTAAAGAAAAGCATCAACATTCTTGGTTTAGAAGAACAATATTTAAAAAGTGTCACTAATACTAGTTTTGTGCCTTTCTTTTGTCCCACAATTATTTGTGGCTTTGTCTAGATTTCTTGCTCTAAGAGACAGATGTATGCTAGACTCTGTCTTGTCTTTCTCTTTATTGCATTCAGTTAACAGTTTAGTTTTAGTTGTTTATTTTAACTGTTATTAAATCTTCACAGTTTGTGGAAAGGCTGGGAATACAGTAGCATCAGGGCTACATTAAAATCAACTGCTGTGTCTGATTATTGTGTGCTCTGACCTTTGCATGTCATGGAACTAGACAGTGATTTAAGCAGGACATCTTGCCAAGTGATTGTCAAGCCTGCTGGACTGTGCATATTTGACTTTGTAAATACCATACATGCCTAGCTCTTTCCTGATTTAAGAGTATAAGCAAAGCATATTTCTTAATACTATTTGTAAGAGGCAGCAGCGCCTGGATATATGGAAATGTTTTACCATATTAAAGCTTTTTTGATATAAATATTTTCAAGGGCTCCAGACCAATCCTGGCTCACTGCTTTATCAGTATAAAATGTCTGTTGCTTGCTTTCATGGTTGCATTTGTGCAAGGTCAAAGTTGAACTCTCTAGAGGATGAAACTGTGTTGAAGCTAGTCGGATCATTTTTCATTAAAATTTTGCAGAAACTGTGAGTGACTTGTGAATTATGTAAGTTTTTCTAGGAGATACTGCCAGTTTTCCATAGCAAGGTACCTACACATCTATTTCCTCAGAGTCCTCCTGAGCCATTCCTGAAAAGTGTATATTTTTGTTACTTGGTTACCAGGAAAAGAAAATATTGGTGCTTTCACAATAACCACAGTCCTGCTTACAGAAAGGGGATACATCTATCATAAAACATTATGACAGTGTGTCAGCTTGAGTACTAGAAGGATTTGTTAACATATATTGAGAGCTTGACAGCTTGTACATATGAATAAAATGGGGAGTTGTCTGAAGCATAGACAAAAATACACACCTAGACCAAAACCATCCTTTTTGATAAGGAGGTAGATGCCAGGGAACTTTTATAATCTAACTAACTAGTGCAGTGTAAGCGTGACTATAATTAAATCATCATCATCATCAACCCATCCCCCATTCTGATCTTCTACATGGAGTCTGCTGCTGCTGGTTGTCATCATCTCTCTCTCGATTCAATGCTGTTAATTTTATTTTTTATAAAAGAAAATTGTATTTTAGTTTTATACAAGTTCAAATGTTTATATAAATAAAATACTATTGTTCTGGTAACTGGTTATATTTTGTGTTTAATATATTGTCTGTTTTTCAGTTTGCCTTTGATTGACGGTATCCCACAATTCCACCTTAGTGGATGGGGTTACATAATTATGTGTGCAAATTGTATGTTAATTAGTGTACAGATTTTTGACCAGTTGTACCTACTTTTCATGGGGCTTTGTCCAGATTTTTCATGTTTCCAGACTGGGAGGTATGATTCTGCTGGAAACAGCTAGGACTTGCAGTTTTACATACTCAAAAAACATGTACAGTCACTGTTAGCCCTCAAAGACAGTTTGAGAATGGGACTGATTTCATTTAATAAAGAGGTCCACCATCTAAGTTTGAACAACAATGATAGTTTTACACAGAATTTTTCTGCTGATTTTTCAAAGGCGAGCTTGGTAAACTCCCAGTCACATATTCCATGAAGTTAAACCATGAAGTAAGCCCAGTTTTTAGACTAGCAAGGAAGATTCCAGTAGCAATGGAAAGTGGAGTAAGGGCAGCACTAGACAAAATGATGAATTTGGGTGTAATTGCTCCAGCAAAAGAACCAATTGAATGGGTATCCTCCATGGTCATAGCTCATAAGAAAATTTTAGATGATATTAGAATATGTATTGATCCAAGAGATTTAAACAAAGCACTTAAACATCCTCATCATCCGATGCGTACAGTAGAAGTAGCTGCTCTCATGTCAAATGCTACTATTTTTTCTGCCTTGGATGCAAAAAGTTCCTCATGGCAAATTACTCTGGATTGCAAATCTTCATTGTTAACCACTTTCAGTATATCATTTGGTAGATACAGATTTTTGCAAATGCCATTTGGTATAAATTCTGCCAGTGAAGCATTTCAGCGTGCAATAGAACTATTTTTTTTCTGGTTATCCATGTGCTATTATAGTAGACAACATTACCGTAGGGGGAAATGGTGAAGAAAAACATGATAGAAACCTCAGGAAAATTCTAGACTGTGCACATGAAGTCAATCTTAAACTGAATCCTCAGAAATGCAAATTCAAACTGAAAGAAGTTGCTTACATGGGTCATTTATTTGCCAGTTCTGGCTTATAAACAGATCTGTCTAAACAAGCAGCAATTCTTGAGATGCCAGTTCCAGAAAATGTCACATCTTTACAATGTTTTCTTGGTAGGGTCAACTATTTAGGAAAGTTCATCCCAAATTTGAGTGAACTTTCAGCATCCTTACGTGAGTTGACACACAAAAATATAAACTGGTCCTGGTTAGAATAACACCAAAGAGCATTTGATTTTCTGAAGCAGAAAATTGCCAGTCCACCTACATTGAGATATTGTGATGTTCGCAAACCTGTAACTCTTTTGCGTGATGCTTCAAAGTATGGTCTTGGTGCAGCATGTCTTCAGGAAGACATACCTATGTGTCCAGAACTTTAACTCAGAGATGCAGTATGCACAAATATGCACAAATACAGAAAGAGCTTTTGGCAGTAGTTTTCACGTGTTCGAAGGTCAATGATTATATTTATGGCAGACCTATCCAAATAGAGACTGATCACCAACCTCTAGTAACAAGTTTGAGAAAGCCAATGCACACAGCCCTAGCATGCCTGCAGTGCATGATGTTAAAATTTCAAAAGTACAATTTTAATATTGTTTATCCAACAACTGAAAATCCAAGCCGATAACTTAGAAAATGAAAAAGAGTACACCAATAAGTGCCGTCACTCCGTTATAACCAAATAACAGCTAGCAAGGACGCTGCGATAAATAAATTCTTCACTTTAATGAAACTGATAAAACTTAAATGTACAAACGAAAACCAGTTAATAGACAATCCAAAAATCAGTTAAGCGCTTTCACCCGGCGGAAGCCCGGATGACGCTGGGTGAAAGCGCTTAACTGATTTTTGGATTGTCTATTAACTGGTTTTCGTTTGTACATTTACAGCAATTGCTGTTTTAAGTTTTTATCAGTTTCATTAAAGTGAAGAATTTATTTATCGCAGCGTCCTTGCTAGCTGTTATTTGGTTATAACGGAGTGACGGCACTTATTGGTGTACTCGTTTTTCAATATTGTTTATCCAAAAGGAAAATATTTATACCTTGAAGATGTTTTGTCACAAGCATCCAGGCAAACAACAGAGCACATGAAAGTGAGAAAGCAGACTTTAAAGTCATGGAAGTCAGAAATTTTCCGTTGTCATATCTTGATGAGCTCAGAAATCATACAGGTTCAAATCCAGTTCTCCAGAAGCTAAACAAATGTTACCAGTCAAGGATGGCCATCATGACAAAACAGTCAACATTTCCATTCGGCCAACTCTTTCTTTGCATCTTTTAATAAACCATTCACATTGGATATCATTAGTTACATTGCCACTATGCGCCTCTTTTATCCACTGTTACTTCAGTAATTCATCGGCATCTCTTCGTTCAGCCATCTTCTTGCTGTCAGCTTACATAAATGTATTATTTCTATAGTAATAATAAACCCTTAGGCTGTAGATTATGGTGTTTGTACATATGACTGGTGGGGCTTGGTCATGGCAGTAAAACCCAGGGCAACAAACACAGCATGTGCTATTTCTGTTATAGAACGATTAAGGTATTTTGAGGTTTTATAATTTACAGGAGCTAAGAAATTTATATTTAATGACTTGTTTATGTTTTGAGCATTTGCCCACATATGAATTGATAATGTACTCATTTATGTGAGTGAAATTTAAGATACTGCCTTGCAACTAGGTTTGGGATATAAAGCGAGTTAAAAATATTGAAAAAGTAATCAAATTCATATATAGAACTCATCAGTGAGACAAATGTAATGATTGCATTCTATTCACTTGTACAATAAATATCCCCACTATGCATTCCAGATTCAGGAAGACTCAGCAGTGTGAACTGTGCTACAATACAGTGTACAACACAAGAACAAAATTAGAGAAGACTTTTTATAGTTCAAGTATATTTTACCTTTGGGTTTCAGAAAAGCAGCTAATAAGATCCTTAGTTTCATTGATGTGGGTGCTGCAGATCTGCTAGAGCTTCTCAGTTGTGCAAGACGTGTGGTGGACATTTTCCATGCTATGCAACTGTAACTTAACAAATTGTTCTTACTTTCTGTATTTTTCTGTTTTTAGCACATATAGTCAATGTGAATCATGCAAACATTAATGCCTAAGCAGATTATAGGGAAATAATGGACCACCCAGGTTGTTGTGAGGTCCAATGTTGCAGGTAAAGGGCTTCTTCACCTCTGGAAGGTTTATTTCCTTATAACACCTACCCTTGGAGAAACTATTGCTCTTAAAATATCTAATTTGTTTTGCATGTTTTTAATTATTGATATATATCATTTTTATATTTTTATGTAAAATATTTCCTCTACCTAATGTTCCACATATGGTGTGGGATGTGCAGTTATTGCTGGAGAAAGTATTTTACATCCAAAATATAAAGCTTATAGCACAATTGTACAGATAATTCATGCCATCATATGTACACATGCACACAAATATACAAACACGCACACAGACAAGAACACACATGTATGCAACTAGACAGCATATGCACATACACACCCTACATACTGTTATCTCAGAATATCCAGTAAAGAGCCAACTTAATTTTGAAATGCAATGCCATTTCATATGCATGCATGTGCCTGCACACTTACACACATGCAGACAAACACACACACATATTGACACACCTACTCAGATGCACAAAAATTACTGGAAGTGAGTGAAGTGTGTGATGTCCCTCCTCTGGGCCACTAATCAAGGATCCTGAATCCTCACCACTGACACCAATGAGGGGCATTCACTTGGAACAAAAACGGATACCCATGGTATTTTCAGATGTAGCTCTCTACATCAAGCACAATTTCCCTTAAGAGCACACAGGGAACACACTCAGTCTGTGGGCTGGGTTTCCCCCTCTCTCTCTCTCCAGGTCCCTAGTAAAACTTCCCACTGGCACAGCTGTAGAGCTGAGTCATCGGCCAAGTGTTCCAAGCCGAATTTATTTTATTTATTTAACATTTGTTTACTGGGAAAGTCCAATTTGGAACAAATCCAATTTTTAGCGGAGGCCTCAGGAGAAACGCTCCAGACACATGTCTTTGTAATGTGGAGGAAACCAGTACCCAGAGAAAACTCATACAAATGCAGGGAGGACATGCAGACTCTGCACAGAAGGCACTCCAACTGAAAATCGAGCAAGAGAACCTCTTGCTATGAGGCAACAATGATACCGCTGCACCACTGTGCCATTCAAGTTCTTCAACACCCTCTCTGTGAAACCAGAGCTCTGTGGCACTGCTCCAAGTAGCTGACATGCATGCACTCTTTGAGATTTGATTGTCACATACATAACCTGAGAAAAGCTGGCACAGATTTACTAGCTCTGCCCCCTTAGCCAAGACTAAAAGGTACATCACTGCTACCAGACAGCTAATTTAAGGCCCTTACAAGGGTACCCAATTATACTGAGTAAAATGAATACCAGTACAAATGTTAGTGTTTGATCAATGCAGCAAGGCTTTCAGGAGTGGCCACGATGTCACCAAATAAATACCAGTACTCTTAAAGTTTAAAATATTCTTTAAAAGACCAGCCACAATAAAAAGTTTAAATATATTTAATAATAAATAATAAAATAACATGAAAATACTAAATATCTATTTACAATAAACATCAGAGTTTCAATCACAGTGAATATTAAAAAACATGTATAAACAGGTTCACACAGATACAGAAAAACAGTACTTAACTAATCTCACTATATTTTCCTGACTGATCTTAAGAATTACTATTCCCTGGTAGGTGAGTGGTTTTCCTTCTTTGCCAGGTTTCAAAAACAGACTACCCTGAGACTTCTGTCTCATCTAGTATTAGAATAGGGTTCCTATTAGATAACCGAAGACGCATTATTTTAAAAGCATCTTGGCTGAACTTGAAAAGACGAAAAGGCAAAATGACGAAGTGGCATATAAGCGAATTCTTTCTCTGGGAAAGAAATCGCTTGGCCGTGTCCATTACTTTGCAGTTTTTGTCACTGTAGTGCAATCTTGGAGTTGGTATATTTCAGTAGGGGATGTGGGAGTGAAGCCCCCCACTTTATGTTGTGTTTTATGTGTTTTTGTTTGGAACAGTGTTTTTTTCCCCTTGGAAAAAAATCTCTGTTCTAAGCATTCAAGTTTGTAAGCTTTCCCTTACATGGGGTTGATAAATCATTGTTCGCTTTTCTAAGCATTCGATGATTTAATATAGACCCTTAGAATATCATTTCAGTGCTGGATTACAGAACTACATCACATACATCTGGTCACCTGACTTCTAGTTCCACACTTTTACCATACCCACACTTAGGGCTTTGCTAAGATGTGTTACAGCATCTGGAAACTATAAAACCATTTGAAAACTTCCATCCTTCCAGGGTAACAATTAATTCATCCCTCAGAACAATACAGTAGGATTTCTAGTCTTGGTTTTCACAGACATTTAATCTCTGGCTGCAATCAGAACTGTAAGATGCAATCTTTATTACCTAAACCAGGTAATTTAATTTCAGACTATTTTTCAAAGTTAGCTGGACTGAGATTAACCTCTTCTCTTCCAGTATCCTCTGTTATAACATATTAATTTCAACAGTTACAGTACAAGTCTGACATACAGGTGTATTCCTTTTATGCACAGCAGGACCCACTGTTGGTACATTTTTTTAACACAAGCAACTTTACAAATACATTTTCAATACAAGCACTTGTACAAATCAGTTTGATATACAAAAGACATATAATTCTTTACAAAACTCCAACTAGCCATGCTGGCATATGTTGCATATGCTCTGTCCTACTATCTCTGGCAAAGCTGGCATTACCTCACATCATCACAAGGTATATAGGAGAAATTAAATTCCTGTGCTAAAACTGAAGTCCATCCCTCTCTCTTTCTCTCTGTTTCTCTCTCTCTCTCTTTCTCTTTTTCTCCTCTCAAACATGCATACTTACTATGAACTCAAAACTTGGAGACTAAATGTAGCTGATAATCAATAGGAAATCTGCAAATAAATGAGCACTGTGCATTACCACATAGGCTCAAGATTTATGAAAATTATTATTTTTTTGTTGCTATTCCATAAGACACACTGCTCTTCATTTTTGCAACTTGAAATGTATTAATAAAGGTCCAAGTTGTCCTCATTAAAGAAACACAATATAGACATTTTTTTGTGACAAATTCTACAAACCATAACCATAATTCTGATGGAATGGGAACAAAATTTCAAGAAAAGATAGCCATGGCTTACAGATTTCCCACTGCATGCAGGCGATCCTGTTTGTAGTGAGTTGTCCCTGCACATTAATGCATCCCTATGGAATGACAATTGTTCTACTGGGTTTTGTTGTTCTCCAATCCAATTTTCTTATATCGTGCAAATTGCAATCTTATGAAGAGTATTTTATTTGAAAGTGCTGATTTATTGGGAGACAGTGTTTGGTTTTCTGGCTTGGATCTATGTTGGGGTGTTTTCTTTGCAGAGGTTGCATTTCTTGTCATGGATTCTCCAGTTTCACCCCACATTTTAACGTCCCCAAGACATTCTGATAGATGAAATGCCAGTCCTCTGAATTATCTGTGAGTGACCACTTGCAATCAGTTATGGACTGGCTTCCCTTAAAGGATTAGTTCTCTTTCTTACATCCCTTAAGTGCCAGAACAGGTACTGATTCTATATGACCTTGAATAGGATAAATCAGATATAAGGGAATGGATAAATAACTCACATGTCAGTGTAATGTATTATATTTTTCCAACCAAAAGAGACATGGTGGGAACTAAACCCAAGCTGAGAAAGTATGTAGAGTGCGGATTGTATATCTTATCCACATTTCCTGAATTGTATTTAACACTTGTTTTAAAAAGGATTGTATTTAATAACAAGCACCAGAAATGGGGCAGTATTCATAAATGTTTACATGTTGTTCTCAACCCACTTGTGCGATGAGCAGCAATGAACATGCTGTTTGGTACTCATTAAACAGCTTTATATGTCACACCCAGCTGCAAAATAGGGGTAAGCAGCAGAATGTGTTAATGAAGGAAAAAGGAATTGAATTACATGCTAATGAAGGAAATGATAGAATGATTCAAGAACATATAAAATGCATGCCTGCACTCCTTGCTTCCTTTAACCCTGAATTCCTACACTCGTAGGAATACAGCCATTAGGACAGTTAGAAATATGTAAGTGATTGCTGCTGCTATCATTAATCTGTATGTGTAATAGGCTTTAATATAATATGATGCTGCTGCCAGACCCCAGCCTAAAAGGCATAGGTTTAGACCACACTTAACCTACCATGGACTTCATGAGACAGGAATAAATGACCACTATAGGAAGGACAGGGATACCACAGAGCAGACAGTCAACATCTGTCACCCTCACCTGAGGTCCCAAGGGAATCAAGGAGAACACATCCCAGTAGAAACCAAGGTATGTGTAGAATTACACATACTAGCTACAGGCACTTTTCAGAGACCCACAGGGGATGCATTGGGGGTATCACAGGCCTCACCCTCAAGAATATTACACCAATTTCTAAATGCAATGTTGTGAAATGCAAGGGAGTATATCTGTTTTTCACATATCCCAGAGGATAGAGCTACCATCATGCAAAAGTTCTGTGCCATAGCACATTTCCTCTGAAGTTCTGGGGGCCTTAGACTGCACACACATCTAAATTAAATCCCCACCTGTTGAATAGGGAAGGCGGTACACAAACAGAAAAGGCTATCACTCTGTCAGATGATCTGTAAGGCACAACTGATCATCTATGATGTTTGTGTGCAGTTAACCCTGGCAGTTTTCATGACTCCAACATATCGTACACTTGTAACCTGTACCAAATGTTTTCTAGGGGTGGTTTCCCACAAGAACATCTAATGGGGGATGCAGGGTATGCACTGAAACCATGGCTCACACAACCATGAGAATCCCACACAGTCCTACTAATCAAGGTCACAATGCCACATGCTCTCAAAGTAACAATATTATAGAGCATAATATTGGCTGCCAAGTCACATTTCTGATGTCCAGATGCATCTGGCAGTGCTCTGGAGTATGATTTAGACACCACTGCCAAAATACTGACAAGTCTGTGCAATATTACATAATATTATTATCATGAAACAGCCACAGCAAGGAGAACAAGGCCCTGGACAGAAGTTCCCAGCACCACAGGTAGGGCTAGCAGGGCCTGCAGACAACCAAGGAGTCAGATGAAGACAAAAAAAAAACAACAGTTGGGGATAATCATGCAAAATATATGTCCCTGGCTAAGAGGCTGAGAACAGCATGCACACACACACACACACACACACACACACACACACACACACACACACACACACACACACACACACACACACACACACACACACACACACACACACACACACACACACACACACACACACACACACACACACACACACACAAGCACACACGCACACACACACACACACACACACACACACACACACACACACACACACACACACACACACACACTATGTAAGTGAAAAGATAATGAGCTAAGCACAAACAGTAACAATAATGCATGCAAAAGTATAAGCCTTTAGTTACCAATGCGCTGGCTATGTTCAGACATCAGACAGAGTGAACCCCAGAATAGACATCTTTATCAACAGTATTAACCAAGGTATGTGAAAAACATGTAATGAAGAGACAGATAATTACCCTCCTATGTAAGTATTTTACTTCACTAAGATCAAACATTACTCAACTATACAAGGATGTTGGCAGTAACCTATGAGTAATACATGCAGCATAAAAAATAAAAAACAATGAAGTTATTAAATGGTATATAATAGCTTTTGCCTGCACATGTATACAGTCTGTGCATCAAGCCAAAACAAGCTCACATCAAACAAACCCACAATGGTTATATACATTTCACCATCATCCACATAGGAACATGATCAAGCATATTTATGCATCCCTAAAAACTAGAAAATAAAACATAACTAGTGAAGACACAAATGCAAATATGCATTCAACAGAGGAAATTAGCTATGTATTTTTCAAACACATATGCTTGGTCTGCTCACTACTATGCATCAGACACCAAAGTCATATAAGATAGACACCCCAACAGTGACCAGGGCAATCTTAGCATCATCTACACAAGCTGATGAACAAGCAGTGAATCATATTTAATCAGACTCTACTACCACTAATACTATTAGTACTACTACTAGTGTTACTCCTACTAGTACTGTTACTAGTAGTACTACTTCTACAAGTATGAACACAGCATAGTAACACTGCTACATTTGAGCAGAATGACACAGAAATACAATTAAATACATAATCTTGATGAAAACAGGCATCTGACTAGGCAAACATTAGCTGTCCATTCTGTTTATTAGACATAGGCAACCCTAAGTCACAAAGAAATGTGCAAAGGACAGGGCACAGTTATCACTTCCACAGAGTGCGGGGGGGGTGGGGTACAGCAGGTCAAGCCTGACAAAAAAGAATGTGTGTGTTTGTGTGTGTGTGTGTGTGTGTGTGTGTGTGTACAGCAAGTACGCATTGTCAAGACAGCAGCACCAGATGTAAAGAAATCAAATATGTGTGTGTGTGTGTGTGTGTGTGTGTGTGTGTGTGTGTGTGTGTGTGTGTGTGTGTGTGTGTGTGTGTGTGTGTGTGTGTGTGTGTGTGTGTGTGTGTGTGTGTGTGTGTGTATGCGAGGTGACTTGGGCAAGATGAAGTATACTGTTTGTGAGTCTGTAGGAACATATGAACACTGCCAAAGCATTTGTGCTAAACTGTGCCCTAACATCCAGGACAGTTGTAAGCTGTGTATGGTAGAAAATTCAGTTCACCACTGCCACCACCAACCATGTGAACTACCTTTGCCAGGCGTTGCACTGTTAGTTACCTGACCCTGGCTAGATGTGTTACCTAGGCATCAACAATGTCTACTGAAGAAACTCTCATCATGACTACATCCATGACCATGACCACATGTTCTGCCATGTCTGGGTGTGGACACCTAAATCAGTAGTATCAGTACGGGAGTGGGATTTGGCATGGCCATGTCAAATAACATCTGACAATATAGTGACTGTTTTTGGCCACATGGATGCTAACCATGACCCAGCAGATCATTGATAACAGACACTGCACTAGTCCTACCTAAGTCCCAATGCAGTGAGTATTGGGCCCTTCCACGTTTGTGTGCACACCAGTTCAGTTAGATTCACTGCAATCCTAGCCTTACAGCCTGAGTGGCTGTACAAGTATATTTTTCAGCCATAACTTGACTTGCAAGCCAGTGGATTTCTCTAAGCAATGTATGTAAATCTGGTTCTCAGTCATTTTTTCTAGCCTGCTTCTATTTTAATACTAATATACCACTGTAGTGGCATGCAAAACCGCATGGGTGCATAGTTTTTCAACTACTATTTTTATTAATTCCCTGACCTGCTGCCTAGGATTGATTTTATAATAATAGAAAATGACTCCTGCTATTAATTGGTAAAGGGAAAAGTTATAGCTACAGCTACTAGCCGAGTAAGCACTGAAAGTAGCTAAAGAGAAAGAAAAGTGCTGTAAAAGTTATTTGCTCAGCTTCCCTGATATACTAATCCCTGCACAGCATCTACGGTTTATAATTTAAGAAATGTGTAATAGTGCAGGCTAACCATCTGGCCACAATTAGACTCTTATCCTTAATAATATTAACAATAACAGTAAAAGTCTGAAAAATACCTTCAACAGATTGTATTTTGTGTAATTTTCTTCTGCCATGGCTCTGCCTGCTACGTTCGCCCTTGCTCCTCTTGAGATCTCTCTGCTCCCCTACCCTACTCCCAAATTCCACCCACCCCACTATGCCTAAAATTATACTTACAAGACATAGACACACCCCTTAGCCTGCTAGCCACTCACAGAATCCAAACTATCCTATCACCTATTTCAGCCTCAACTACCCTCAACTACTCTTATATACAACAGTATAATAAATTCACACCTTCCCTAAGAAGCTTCCCTTCTATATAACTTGTCCCTCCTAACTCACACAGAGACACTGTTTTCTCTACCCATACTATAGCAAATATGCTACTCATAAAAACACTACTACTACTCCGCCTACTCACTACAACCTACCTCATTACCTCCTACCATAATCTACAAGTCACATATGTCTATTCTCCCACAAAATCAATCAACACCCCAACAAACACCATTTCCACAGACATTGTAATATCACCACACCTATATAATAATACCGACACATAATTCTTTTTACTTAAATACACTCACTCCCGGGCAGCCCCATACCTACTATGCAAATATGTTAAACCACTACCTATACTTTCACACTTATTTCTACTCAAATTATCTCTACTTAATCTAAGTGGAGACATGCACCTCAATCCAGGCCCTCAATTTCAACAACACATACCCCACCCACAAGACAATTCTTTCCTTCAAAACTTCATCAATCACCGACATAATAGTTCTGACCTTTTAATCATTAACATGAATCTAAGAAGCATTCTAAACAAAGTCCCTGATTTTCACACTACCCTCACCTTATACTCCCCAGATATCACAGTATTAACCAACACCTGGGTAAAGCACCATATTAAAGATAGTAAAATTCTAACCCAAGGATACAATATCCATAGACCTGACAGGTCTCACAAATATGGTGGCAGTATAGCCATTATGTACAAAGATACACTTATGCTGGAATGCACAGAAAACAACCCCTGCTGATCTTACAAATTCATAAATATTAGTCTCTCACCTCTAGCTAAACACTAACAAAACTATTATCATTATAGCAGCTTATATCCCCTCTGATAATAACACCCCCATAATTGAAAATCTTCTTTGCTGGGCTGCCCCCACATTTAACCAAGAAACAATTATTTTAGGAGATTTTGACATAGACTGGTCCACCTGCTCTTCTGATAACCCAACCAACTTTATTAACCTCTATGGTTTCTCTCAAATAATCCACTCCTCAATGAGAATTGACAAACACAGCAACAAGCATTCCATTCTGGATTGGACACTTACAAATAGGTTCTCCATATGTCACCATACTGGCTATATCCCAGACACTTTTAGTGACCGTGTGTCTACTTATCTTCTGAGGCACAGAATATACCCATACTAAAAACATCACATATAAACATAGCAGCAAAAGAAATTTATCCACCAAAATGTTCAACTCCCTCATAAACAATGGGATTAGACCCCTCTAAAACACCTCCACTTAGATTCTGGGATTCAGTATTTCAGTAATGAATTCCTCAATATCTTAAACAGCCTAGCACCCCTTAGGAAAATTTGTGTAAAATCAAAAACAATTTCATGGATTACAAAAGGTACTAAACTACTCATGAAACAAACAGACAGAGCCTGGTCACAGTATCAAATAACCAAAACTCAAACTTCCCTTCTAGATTATTGACAATTAAAAAATTCAGCCAAAAAAAATCAAAAACAACAAAAAATTATATCATACAAAAATCCAACAAAAACATCAAAACAACCCCTAAAACTTATGGGAGCCATAAAACAACTGTTAAACCCAGGACAATGCACATCCTCAACCCCCACCTCCCTAGATACCACCAAGACCATAGCTACCAAATTTAACTCACATTTCGTCAGTTCCATACTGTCCCTAGTAAAAAACGACAATACCCCACTAGTTGTTCCCACCAGCTCTGCTTCTCATCTCATGTCTTTTCTATTAGACCAGTACAAACTAATACCATAAAAAAAACTTCTACACAAACTAAAACTTACATCACTTGCTGCAGGCCTACTCCCCTATGAATTTATTTGATTGTTAGTAAACACCATCTCATATCCAGCCTCCTTACTAATCAACTTTTCTATCTCTGAGCAATATAACTCCAAGCTATGGAAAATCTGTCATATCATCTCATTGCATAAAGAGGCTCATCTACAGAATTCTCAAACTACAGGCCAATTGTGATACTCCTTCCCCCAGCCAAAATTCTCAAAAAATGCATACGTTCACAATGCATGCCCTATTTGCTAAACAATAACCTTCTTTCCAACTCTCAGCATGATTTTAGACCAAACTACAGTTCCACAACCAGTCTTAAATCTTTATAGACACAATCAACCAGCTCAGAAACAATGGTTAACTCATATCATCTATATTCCTTGTCATGTCTAAGGATTTTAACACAGTATCCCATCAAAAACTACTCAACAAGCTAACCTCCTTAAATCTCTCCCAAGCAACCCTCTCGTGGTTTCACAAGTATCTGTCTGAATGCCAAAAAACAGTCAAGTGGCAGAATGAGATCTTGACCCTATTGCTAGTTTTAGTTGGTGTCCCACAAGGCTCAATTCTTGGGCCACTATTCTTCTCCATTTTCATCTATAAACTCTGTTCCACCATACACCTAGCTACCATTACACAATACGTGGACAACTCCTCCCTCATCTACTCAGCTCCTACACATAAAACACAAAAATTATTTTCAGACATAGAACAATATCTCTCTGACAACCAACTCATTCTCAACCCCCCCCCAAAAAAAAAACAAAGTTAATACTATTCTCAAATAACAAAACTCCTGATCACCTTTTCCCCTTTATTATTTACTCCTCCAACAATACCAAAATGGAACCTGTTGATCACACCAGACTGCTAGGTGTGACAATTGACAGCTCCCTAAAATATGACAAACACATAGCCTTATCCATCAAAAAAGTCCACATCAAAGTTAGATCATTGTACCGAACCAATCCATTCTTTACTTATAACACCAGACAGTCTATAGCCAGGGCACATCTGCACTCCACCCTTCTGTACACCTCTCCCATTTTTACAAGTCTTAGAAAATTAGACCCAAGCAAATTAGAGGTCTGCTACAATAAAAAAGCAAGATTTGCTACTAACCACCTGAACAGATCACACCTTTGCTCAGCTCTCCACCAACTAAAGTGGATCAAACTTCCAAATCTTTTATCTGATAACCAGCTTACTATTGCCCATACCATTATTCACTAACCATACAACTGTCCTGCCCTCAATAACTTAGTTAAATGTTACTCTAACTGTAGATCCCTGTGATCATCCAACAAACTTTTACTAAAAGTAACTAAAGCCGACAATACTTTAGAGGATTCCCTGTTCTCCAACCAAATATCTAGGAACTAGAACTTCATTCCCCAGCGCATACTAAACACTGCTAACTCTTCCATATTTAAATTGCTCTTTGAGAAACACCTAACTAATAAATGGCTCTGCTCCTGCACTTCCTCAGGATGACCACACGTTGCTCTCTATAGCACCACACTAACCCTGCTAACATGCTTCTACTTTTTCCCATCAGTGTAATCCAATCCTTTTTCTATCTTTACTACCTTTCCTATATATATATATATATATATATATATATATATATATATATATATATATATATATATATATATATATATATCCACACATAATGCAATTTAATTTAAAAAAATATCTCATTTTATACTTTCCTCATCTGACACGTTAACAAATTTACTGGAATTATCTATATATATTCTTGCATTTCATGCTGTATAACAATTGTTGTAGCTCATTTTATACTTTCTTCAGCTCACATTAAAATTTTACTAGAACTATATATTTTTTTCAGTTTCATGCTGTATAACTATTGTTAGAGTAAGGGATCTTGTATAAGTGACTTTTTGATGTATTTTCTATATGCGTTTTTTTAACAATTATTTAATGGAGCTTTTCCCCCCAGATCTCTGATGAAAACAGTATTCTGGCCCAGCTAGACACCCCTGGTAAACAAATGTAAAATAATAAATAATAATGATTCAGTGTGTCATTCATCTGGTCTGAGGACTCACACACACAAATCTTGCAGTCACACAATTCAGACTGTATGTCAAGCAGTACTCTGACTATCTCTCTTAATGTCTTGACGGAATCTACTTGTGCTTCCATGACGGCCTTACACATATGTTGAGTGGTACCTACTGACACACCAATATCAGTGGAAGGGAAAACAGCATGTTTCCTCCAAGCACCTCTACCGACACTTTCGTGTGCTACTGCACCCTCATGATGGCTAGGTGGAGACTCTACCAGCTCTGCAACTAGGGTAACCACACTACCCTGATCAACTGTGCCACCTTCAGCCTGTCATATCTCAGATGGCACCATGTAATGGGTATACATAGACATAGGCAGGGATTCAGTAATTCTCCGTGTAAGACTAAATAAGTCTTACACAGAAACTGCAGCCTAAGAGGAAGATGTCAGCGTGCCATACATATTCATGAGGGTGCGCTGACTCAACTCTAAGGCTAACACGGAGCATGTACGAGTTCAGGGGGCATGTCGGACTGCCGATCAGTCCAAATATCCATGCCCCTGCAAGTGCCTAAATCTGCAAATGCCACCAGACATGAGCGAGTCCACTCAAATATGTATATCCCCAATACTACACTCCCCCACATTCTAAACCCCTGTACAAATATAATAAAATGTAAAACTTTTATTATTTTTTTTATTATTCCCGATATAGCTGCCCGTATTTGTGCGTGTTTGCGTGGGTTTGCCCATTGCTTAGCTACAGTTAGCAGTTTAGACATCAAAGAGGATAATAAACTACTTATATGCAAATTAAGCCAAATAGCGCAGTGGTAGAGCCTTTGCACAAAGAGGAAGCATTCCCGGTTCGAGTCCCACCACTCCCCTTACTATTTTCTGTAGGAAATCTGTGCATAAAAATAATTCCTGACATTTACCTTTTAAATTTTAGTAAAATGCATTGAAATGGCCTATGTAGTAGTGAACGATATTTTATACATATATAAGAAGGTGAAATGGTCATGCATGCTGATGAATGCATAAGTAATGTATCTTATGCAATGTGAAGCACTGCTAAGTAAAGTTTACCAGTATTAAGCACAGTTAAGTATAATTGCTCATAGCTTAGCGCTGCTTTAATTATTTGCGTGGAGCAGCGCATCGCGCCAACTAGCGCAAACAAAATATGTTTGCGTGGAGCTGCGCACCGCACTATCTAGCACAACATCGGGCAAAGTAGAACAACATCAAGCAACGTTGGGCAAAGTTGAGCAAAGTCGGCTAAACACAGCCACACCTCCTAGCCGGTCTGGCCAGTAGTAAAATAAAAAGCAATGACAGGCCTTGAACCCGGGATACTGTGCACCATAATCACAGTACCAAACCACTAAGCCATGACAGCTTTTCATATGGATGCGCTTCCAACACACTCATACATATCAATGGAAGTTTACCCATTGCTAAGCAGGTTTGCTTTTAGCTGAGAATTTTCAAAACCGGGCAATCACAAATAAGTATGGGAAATGAGGCATATTTAAGCTCCATAGGCGGGAATAATTGCCATAACTGGTTGTAGCTCCCATCTGCAGTCAGCATGGCCGGTATTGGAGAGCGCTCTCATTTTTGAGCACAACGGTGGGGCATTGAGGAGTCAAAAGTAATGATTTGGCTCCTCATCCATCATCATGATGCAAGACTCCTGCAGGGCCAGTTTCAAGGCACTGAGTACAAAGCAGAAGCCTGGAACCATTTAGCACATGATCTCACCAGTGCCACAGGCATCCCTCGTACTGGTGAGCAGGTCAGACACCACTACTCAGACCTGAAGAGACGTAAGGAGGACCGACTGAACCAATGTTTACAGGAGGCCCGTGAAATGGAAAATGCCCCACTACTGAGTATGTAGCCATGGAATGAAGTATGTAAGAATTGCTATTGTAGTCTATATTATGGATAGTTATGTCTCAATATCCCTTCATTTACTTCACAGCTGCAGGTGTCCGTGCTGTGAATCAGCAAGCCTATGCAGATAGGCTGCTAAGGCTGCACCACCAGGCAGGTTAGTAATTATTCTGCATGTATTGTTATATAAAATAAGTGAGAGAGCCTGAAAAAGAGTGTTGTAACCCATTAATAAAGGTATAATATGTCTTGAATAATTTCTCTGCATGTACTGTAATATAAAATAAGTGAGACAGCATGAAAAAGTGTTGTAACCCATTAATAAAGGTATAATACGTCTTGAATAAAAGTCTTCTGCATGCACCCATATATCCAATAAATGAGAGAGCCACTAGAAAAGTGTGTAATGTAATTAATAAAGGTATAATTCCTGGAGTGTGTCCATGTCACTTTCTTCGATATGTTGTTGTACCTTTGCATTATAAAAATAGTACTGTTGTATTAAGCGCAGTCAACCTACACTTGGGTAGGCCCATATAAAGTGGATGAAGGCCAGTAGCTGTTAAGCATATATACAGTCCTGAACTGTCGGTTCATGGCCGGCATGTACAGGTTAATCTGGCACATGAGTAGCTTGTTATTGTGTTCCCCAGGAAATGTCAGTATGCTGCTAGAAATGTAGGGGTCTGTTAAAATATACCTGATAATGTCACCTGAACACATCCAGATATGTAGATATATAAATATAAATGAAATATATAAATACGTAGCAGTAACATCTGCATCCTGGACAGTTTGTATGTCAGATACAGGTCAGGTATATAAAGAACTAGCAAAACCCATTTCACAATTTAACGGACATTGCCTACTGTAATAATACATGTAGGGGATATATAACTGCAGTCAATAGGAATGTAGTGTAAACTATAAGTATATATAAGTTGTTAATGGAGGTATCTTTTTACACCCTACTGTATGTGCATAAACAATGCAATTCCACACCTCAGTGGGTATGTCTAATCTCAAAACATTTGTTGGGACATATGTCCTTTTGGTTTATAAATATCTGCATTTACTTTGATGCATGTGCCCTGTTCTAATACCACAATCCTGGTGGCCTGTTGCCACCAATCAATCCTGCATGCTGTTGGAATGTCCACTGTTGTTCTACATATGCATGTGTTATGCTTGCTGTTCAACTGTTGGAACTCTGGTGTGTTGGGTTAATGGGAATACTACTGCATGCTGTTACAACTAATTTGGAATGCTATTGGCTGTTACTAACCCATATTGTCATTAAATCCTCCTAAACATAGAACGTATGGGAAGGCCAGTCCCAGCGGACCCACCTGTCCCACCTCAGCTGGCGATGGCACCTGGCACCAGCAGGTCCAGTGCCCAGCCCGGGACCTCCTTCTCCATTGGCCCTGTGCCACCTTTGGGTGGAAGCACTCCAGGGGATGGGGCCCATCCTCCCCATGCAAGCATGGCTGGAGGAGAGCCACCTATCACCCTCTGAACGGTCCGGGTTGTGGTGCGTAAGGAGATTGATCGTTCAGTCGCTGATCCTCTATGCCAGCTCGAAGCAAGAGTGGCGTGACTCACAGGTGAGCCTGCCCCTCCTACACAGCCCCCAGCACAGCCACCCACTGGGCTGTGAAGGTGCAGTGGTGACTGCCCATGGGTGGGGATCTCAGTTCCACTGTTGCCATCTGTGGGCTCATGGGCTTGCGATTTCCAAACATGCTTTCCCATCAATGGTGTTCAGCCGCCCCATGTGTTATATTCCACCCCTGTATGTGTCTTGTTTGTCTTGTCTGTTTACCTCCCCAACCTACCTCCTCAAATATACCTACTTCCCCTACCCCACATTCCACTCTCACCTGAAAAAAAAGGGCAATCTGCTCCGACAAAAAAATTATGCCCCATACATAGCTGCCCATTTTGCACACATGTCCGTTGGACACATAAACTGAAATTTAATTGACAGTACAAAATACTTTGTTGTCCTCACCCCTCTCCCAGGGGTGGAAAGTTTTAAATTTCCCTCCAAATTTCTAGTATATGCACAGCTGTTGCTGTTAAAGAAATGGGCAGCTATGGACCTTCCCTTTTCCCATCCTGCACATCCCTAGCTGTTTTCCCTACTGTCTTTCCCTCTTTGTGCCCCTTTTTCACCACTTTCCTATCTCCCCATTTTCTTTTCTTTCAAAGAAATGAGCACGGGGGTTAGCAGGAGTAAGCTCTTTTAAGCAATAGTTAGCGGGTTTGAGCGAGTGTGCGCATGTGTGCGCTTAGCTAAGTATTGCTAAGCGTCGCTCAAACCTGCACAAACCCACTTACAACTGCTTAAAAGTGCCTTAGTCACCATGCATGTGAGGGCCCTTGTTTCTGCTCAGCAGCAAAATAAAACACCACTGTCAGTCTTGAACCCGGGACCTTGGACACACTACAGTGCATGAAGTACCACTAAGCCACACTAGATGTACCACAGCTTGTTGCTGAAATATATATATATATATATATCATGCATCAGAATGAGTGAATGTAAAGGAAAGATAGGAATGTCATAACACAAAACCTGTTCTGCGGAACTTTACCAGCAGTTGTTGTGGAATTGCATTACATGACTGTGATAACAGAACCAGCCATTCTAGCAGTAAATAATATTACAGCAGCACTTTACAACCGCCACACAGTATCATAGCAGGACAATCCCCACCCAAATGAACAAAATACCTGTGTGTTCAAGGTCCAGCAAGGATGTAGGTAGGCATACTCAGTACTGGAATTGTCCAGTTTTCATGAGCATCCTGTGCTAATGTCAACAAAAAAGCACAAACTGTGCAGAAGTGAGTACATTAATATTCACAGTATAGCAGTTAACAAACAGTTCATGTGCCAAATGAAAACATCTCAATAACTACGTATGTATGGCAGCTAATTGTATAAGTAGAAAAGAAACTACATACTCCCATGTATCTTGTGTTAGCATTTGTAGGGGTGAGTACAATTCTACACTGACAACTGTGTACTGGAAGTGGCAACATTCAGGTCTGAGTACAACATTCAAATCACTGGCTACACCCCTAGCATCAGATATAAGAAGTATACCAGCCTTCTGAATTACACAACGGTGTCCACAGCAAACAAGCATGGTTCCCACTTTGGAAAGCTGAAAGGGCTACGCCTACCTGACTTAGCAATTTATAGCACTGGGTTGCTATGACAGTGAGTACTGCAAGTACCACACAGCAGGCTGCATGCAATTACCAAATGAGGGCCACCAATTGGTGCAGAGGCCATCACATGCACATGTGCAGATACCTATAAAAGCAGGCTGTACTTGCTGTCCACACATGCAATCATTTCATTGCAGGTACGGAGAGAGAGAGAGAGAGCGAGAGAGAGAGAGTCACAGGCAGACAGACAGACAGCGACATCCACAACAACAGCAACAGCAAAAAAAGATATAAAAAATATATATTGAAAAAAATAATAATATATTGAAAAAAAAAAAAAGATATAAAAAAAAAAATTACAAAACACACGGAACTGACAAATACAAACACATACAAAGGAAAGGTATGTAACAGATATGTATTTACTGGCATGTAGTAGATGTTTTTGAAGAGTACTCTACATAGTTTGAATCATCCATATGTGGCAGCAGTACGTATCTATGCACAGATGCCCTGCATAACTACTGCCATGGAGAAATCAGTGTGTAGCTGTGTGCAGTGGGATATGATTGTGACATATGTAGTTCAGCATTAAATGTCAAACATCTGCTCCATGTTATCTGTATTCTGTACAGTAGTGTGTACAATATCTGTTTGGGGGAGTAGCGCATACAGTTATATAAACATGGCTATGACAGAGTAACAAATGCATGATAGTCATATTAACGCACAGCTTAGCATTGGCAACAGCTGTACCAGGCTAGTATGCTAATCTAGCATTTGCAGCTATATATGCACCCTCTAATATTACTGTGTGCTCACATGTGACACCTGTTCATCTTGCAGCAAGGCCCAACAGGTCAGCAGTGAGGTACACGAACTTACAACAGTGTGGACCTTGTGTGTGTATGGCACACACATACAGAGAGATCTGTCTGTGTCAGATATATTAGCATCTGTACATGCGCATAGAGCAAGGGACATACTGCAACTGTTTGTGAAGGGTGGGCATATATATGTTGTTGAAGGTTGTTATGTGCATATTCCTATGTAGGTTATAGTGTGTGGCAAACAAGACAGCATACAGTGCTGGTATATGACATGTGGTGGTTAAACACTGTGGGTATGATTTGTCAGGTTTGCAGTGTTGCAGCCAGTGAGGCCTGCTAAAGCTACATGGGCTGAGAACACCTTCAATGCATTCTGCACAACACTGTGCAATATTATGACATAACTGTATACCTCACAACTTTCGCATAATTGATATTCCCACCATGAAAGGTGGACTTTATATGTGCCTATATGTATATCTATATGTACACCAATGGATGTTTATATGTATGTGTGTGTGTATGTATATATATATATATATATATATATATATATATATATATATATATATATATATATATATATATATATATATACAGAGAAAGAGAGAGAGACAGGGTCATATTTACTACAACAGATGCCTGGTGACAAAGCCATGGACTCAAGCTCAATGTTGACACTGCATTGGCATCCCTTCTTGCAAAAACTCTGTACCCATTAACTACCACATAGGTGGTAGTCTACTTAACACCGAAGGTGAGATAAGAGACCATGGGACACAGGTGGACATTAGTCTCCCCTTTGATAATCACAGTGACACACTAGTCATGTAATCTGTCTACATGGCACACATCATCACAAAAGGTGTGTCATCCAGGGAAAAATAGGTCAGTGTTCCCCTCTGCTCATCACACATAAAACCCATTATAGAGTACAATGCCCCATGTGGTATGTACCTCAGAAGACATCTACAGCAACTGGAAAGGCCACAGACATACCTCACAAAGAGTAATACTGGCCTCAAACAGATGCCCTATGCAGACCGCCTCACAAAACCACAGCTAGACTATGTCGCATACCGCCTACCCAGAGGTGACCTCTGCCTAACATGCAAAGCTATGTCAAACCCAGAGCTGTTGGACATGCTCCACGTAAACAGATCACAATCCCTAAATTACAAAACACACGGAACTGACAAATACAAACACATACAAAGGAAAGGTATGTAACAGATATGTATTTACTGGCATGTAGTAGATGTTTTTGAAGAGTACTCTACATAGTTTAAATCATCCATATGTGGCAGCAGTACGTATCTATGCACAGATGCCCTGCATAACTACTGCCATGGAGAAATCAGTGTGTAGCTGTGTGCAGTGGGATATGATTGTGACATATGTAGTTCAGCATTAAATGTCAAACATCTGCTCCATGTTATCTGTATTCTGTACAGTAGTGTGTACAATATCTGTTTGGGGGAGTAGCGCATACAGTTATATAAACATGGCTGTGACAGAGTAACAAATGCATGATAGTCATATTAATGCACAGCTTAGCATTGACAACAGCTGTACCAGGCTAGTATGCTAATCTAGCATTTGCAGCTATATATGCACCCTCTAATATTACTGTGTGCTCACATGTGACACCTGTTCATCTTGCAGCAAGGCCCAACAGGTCAGCAGTGAGGTACACAAACTTACAACAGTGTGGACCTTGTGTGTGTATGGCACACACATACAGAGAGATCTGTCTGTGTCAGATATATTAGCATCTGTACATGCGCATAGAGCAAGGGACATACTGCAACTGTTTGTGAAGGGCGGGCATATATATGTTGTTGAAGGTTGTTATGTGCATATTCCTATGTAGGTTGTAGTGTGTGGCAAACAAGACAGCATACAGTGCTGGTATATGACATGTGGTGGTTAAACGCTGTGGGTATGATTTGTCAGGTTTGCAGTGTTGCAGCCAGTGAGGCCTGCTAAAGCTACATGGGCTGAGAACACCTTCAATGCATTCCGCACAACACTGTGTAATATTATGACATAACTGTATACCTCACAACTTTCGCATAATTGATATTCCCACCATGAAAGGTGGACTTTATATGTGCCTATATGTATATCTATATGTACACCAATGGAGATTTATATGTATGTGTGTGTGTACATATATATATATATATATATATATATATATATATATACAGAGAAAGAGAGAGAGACAGGGTCATATTTACTACAACAGATGCCTGGTGACAAAGCCATGGACTCAAGCTCAATGTTGACACTGCATTGGCATCCCTTCTTGCAAAAACTCTGTACCCATTAACTACCACATAGGTGGTAGTCTACTTAACATCGAAGGTGTGATAAGAGACCATGGGACACAGGTGGACATTAGTCTCCCCTTTGATAATCACAGTGCCACACTAGTCATGTAATCTGTCCATGTGGCACACATCATCACAAAAGGTGTGTCATCCAGGGGAAAAATAGGTCAGTGTTCCCCTCTGCTCATCACACATAAAACCCATTATAGAGTACAATGCCCCATGTGGTATGTACCTCACAAGACATCTACAGCAACTGGAAAGGCCACAGACATACCTCACAAAGAGTAATACCGGCCTCAAACAGATGCCCTATGCAGACTGCCTCACAAAACCACAGCTAGACTATGTCGCATACCGCCTACCCAGAGGTGACCTCTGCCTAACATGCAAAGCTATGTCAAACCCAGAGCTGTTGGACATGCTCCACGTAAACAGATCACAATCCCTACGAGCTACACGCTCTAGGGACCTAAACCTTGTGACCTCAATAAACAGCACATGCTGGAGGGATAGATTCCTATCTCAGAGACATCCCATACTCTGGAACAAACCACCTATCAATAGCAAACAAAGCTCCTAATTAGCAGTCATCATAAATAATCCTGATGATTGTATGGGGGATAGGAAATATACCCTGGGAATCACCTCTGTGGCTCTGCTTGACAGGGTCACGTGAAATTAAATTACATGTGTGTCAAAGGCCAGGGTAGCGTATGGCTAGACTTCTATAGGCCCTAGGGCCAATAGCCTATTACCTACCTATGAACCGATACACACCCACATGTACTTGTTGCAATAATTGCTATGTGAGGTTGACTGAGTGTGATGGTGAATGTGTTGGTGAATGTGTCAGAGTTCTGTATATGTGTGATAGCTTAGTGGGAAACTGTTTCTGTCATGGTATTTTGTGTCCTAGCTGTGATCCCAGTAAAAGATGTGTATGCTATTGCTAGGCAGAAAAAGCAGTATGAGATACGGTCTGACATAGTCCCTTGGTGTCGACTGGGGTGTCCCATTGTAGGCTAAAGCAGTACATGTATGCTTATTGAGTGTTACTGCTGGTGAATCCAACTCCTGTATGAACTGTAGTACTACTTGAAGCTGTATGCCTAAACAGCACAGTATGGTGTATGTCCACATTTCTTGGCACCACTGTTTTGTGTGTTCCCTGTAGTCCTCACAGATTACATACCTCAGGCATAAGGTTTTGCAACTACTGACACACAGTACTGTATGGTACACAAGTAAAGGTCATCTGGGTTGCCATACCTTTGTGTCTGGTATGTATGTTTGATGTGTGTGTGGGTATGCCTGCACCATGGCCTCAGTCATATGTGTGTTACAGGATATAAGTGCGTATCTAGCAACATGTATAGTCTAGTACAGCAGTATGCCACCTATATTAATGAATGTGCACATATGTAAGGCAGGGGTTTGCCATCAATGACTAGTGTGGTATACTGGTAATACTGTAAATGGACTTTACAATCATTGCAATGGATTACATATTTCTTTATGCATTAGCTTGATATATACCTCCTGTGGCTAGGTGGTGCATTGTGTCGCATACAGTGTGCCATGTACTGTTGTATAGTCGTACATACTGGTTTATCTTTGTTGCTGTGCAAAACATGGTTTGATATATAGAGTTTGCCAGGCACTGACAGGTAGTTGTAGTTTGAGCACTGATATGTGGTATTGAAAGTGTGTATCCTCCGACAGCCAATAGGTTGCTATATATGGCAGTTAATTGATATCTGTACTTTAGAATGTTAAGTGTGCCACATGACTTGCTTACACATATTGTTTCATTGTCTTCCAGGGTCATGGCCCACCATCATAATCCTACATATAGCCCAGCAGAGGAGGAACAGATTACAACCATCCTGGTTCAGCACTACGCCCTGCTGTTCTCAAGAACCAGCCAGGACCAGCATGAGCGGACTGCACTGTGGCAAGACTTGTCCGTAGGGTAAATGACATAGGCATGCATAACCGGACATATGAGCAGGTACGCCATCACTGCAGTGATTTAATTAGACATGTCCAGCAGCGTGCATCTGATATCCGTAGACAACAGTTTGCCACAGGTGGTGGGGTAGCCATCCATCCCCCCCTCACCAGAGTGGAGGAGCTGCTCCTGAGCCAGTTGGCTCCTGGCCAACAACAACAATAACAAACATGTATCATCATGGAGGCCGGAGCCACCCAGCAAGTTGACACAGAGCGTGCAGGTAACATGGCTACTGTTACCTCTATTGGTAGATCATGCTTATGTGAGATGCGTACTGTGTAGTTAGAAGATGTGATGCCTAGTGTTGTGCAATACTAATAATGAGGAATATAATCTGTAGGCCTGTGACTATCAACCGTTGTACTACTGTAAGATTGCAAACACACAGTATCAATGCCACAGTTGTTGCCACTGACAAATTGTCTCATATCCTTGTAGGTCCCTCTGGTGTGACAGCAAGGCAGCAGACCCATGCTGGTGAGTGTGTTCTACATTTAATATTGCTAATTAAATGTGCATGTCATAGGTGAGGTGTAGGCCATGTACACGTAACACACCTACGCATAATGCATGCTGTGCATGTTTGCTGTGAGACTATGCACATCTCAGTAACGTGAGTAGCTGCCACAAGCACATGCAATACACAGAGCATCCCACACAATTGTGGCAACACTGTAGTGGACATTGGATAGGCAGAGTCAATACACATGCACACAACATACACAACTTTGTCATACGCAGGACACGTTAACATGCTACACATGGCGTATTCAGACATCTGCTGTAAGTTCACACTCCAGTATCCCAAATGTCATCCACACAGCACACATAATATACCTGAGGGGTAGAGGCCTCTCATGTGGCTGTGCGACACTCTTCAACACATAACACAATCATGTTAAGCAATGCCCCCTATTGGGCACCTTACAAACCCATGTAACAACTGGCTGTGAAATGGTGACTGTAGCCATGGTACTGCACTTCAGGTACAGCATGCTATGTGCTGGTCTGGCACACATTAGTTGCCTTGAGTGACCACATGATGCTGCATGATGATGGCTCATGGTACTACACCCCATCCAGTTACAGTGACCACAGTACTACACATAGCATTAATTGCTATGCACCTCAATGTTGTGTGTGTGCAAACATATGCACCTATACACAATATGCATAGCAATCACCATTTGTACAAAGTGACACATATATGTCTTGTAATGCTATTGAGTGTATAGGTCTCATGACACACATTGTGTATGTGTGATGTTTAATGTTGCAGTTGTGTTGTAGCATGCCATGTCATGGCTGGCACTGGCATGTCCACAATATGTCCTACACTCACCATAACCACTGTACAATGGCTATGTTGAGCAATGGTATTCCATCAGGTATACATGCACCACTCAATCTGTATGTATACATAGCATGCATGTGCTAAACCTGTGTCCACGATTATCTGCTAAAGACACAGACACTCAAATCAGAAATGGATATCTATGTGACACACAGATACACATCCAGCCATGGTATACATACCTGTGAGTGATGGTGCACAGGACATTGCAGAGCTTTTAATACTTGCACAGCAATGTTGTGTCCATGTACACATTGTGTTCCAGGGTGAGGCCAATCACTGAACAGCAACACACATGCATCAAAGTCATGTATACTGTTATTAGCAAGGGCTGTCTACACTCGCACTGCATGCTGTTGAGCAACACATGTCCTGCATGCTGACACGTGTGATATAACTGTTTGGCTTGTGATACTGTACCCCACCATCACCCGCTATTGAGTATGTTCTGGATTGCTGGTGGTGTGTGTGTGTGTGTGTGTGTGTGTGTGTGTGTGTGTGTGTGTGTGTGTGCATCTGCTTTAGTGAGGAGTGTATTTTTGTGCATGTGTGCATGTGTACATGTGTTCATGTGTGCATGTGTGCATATGTTCATGTGTTCATGTGTGCATGTGTGCATGTGTTCATGTGTTCATGTGTTCATTTGTGCATGTGTTCATGTGTTCATGTGTGCATGTGTTCATGTGTGCATGTGTGCATGTGTGCCGACATCATGTACAGGTCATAAAGTGTGTTTCCTGTCTTCCTCTCACAGGTGTTGAGTTTGGGCTGGTTCACTGCAGCAGGGAAACTGATGTCACTGAGCAAAATAGTAATAATGATGATAGGTGTGCTGAGGCACAGGCATGTTTGCCAGGGTCTGTCGTTGGGCCACCAATTGACAGTACACAAGTGTCCACCTCAGCCATGCACACAGTCATACTGCCAATGCATCCATCACCAATGCCCTTAGCTGAGGGACCGCGTACAGTCGGCATTGGCCAGGACAGTGTGGTATCTATGGCACATGCATCCCGACACAGCAGCCATACCTAGATGGTAATAAACTAGTAACAATGAACTGAGCCAGGGTAGACCGCCACAATCCCTTTAATGAAACTGATAAGACCAACAAGAACAATACTAAGCGCTTTCTCCCTTTGCAATATAGGGCATCTTCAGAGTAAAAATGAAAATGAACTGTTGTAACATTCAAGTACTGATACTTATACTTTAAATAGCACATGCCTCCAATGTAATTAACCAATCACCCTGTACAATTCATGGATTGCTCTAGAAATTTAACATCTAACGTTGTATAATTGATAAGGCATACTGAACTAAACTGTAAATATTAAATATAATTTAAACTAAAAAATACAACCTGAAATAAAAAATAAAAAACACATACATATATATATATATATATATATATATATATATATATATATATATTGTATGACTACATATACAAAACCCCCTTCAAAGACCTAAAAACAAACACACATACTTTAATTTAATTAATTATAGTTATATATATATAATAGAAATAAAATGATATTATATCAAATTTTATTGTACAAATTCATAGGTATTTTGATACCTTATAAAAATTAAAAAAATTAAAAACTTACATAATTTTACAAAATATCTATGAATTTGTACAATAAAATTTGATATAATATCATTTTATTTCTATTTTATTTCTATTATATATATAACTATAATTAATTATTTCGCATTCATATCAATATTAACTTTAGTTTTAATTTTATATTGCCCCAAGTACACTTTTATTTTTATTACAATATTATGTACTGTTATGAAACTTGTCCTACAGCAGCAATTGGTTCAGTTTGCTACTACATCAGTTTTATACTTGTTTATAGTCACCGTTTTTTGGTATCTATTCATTGGTGACAGTTTAGTGTTTCAATAGTGCACATGTTTAGTGTTGTTTTTTCATCTTGTTAGTTCATTGACATACTATTAGATATATTAAAGTATGTGTGTTTGTTTTTAGGTCTTTGAAGGGGGTTTAGCTATGTAGTCATACAATATATATATATATATATATATATATATATATATATATATATATATATATATATATATATGTATTTTTTATTTTTTATTTCAGGTTGTATTTTTTAGTTTAAATTATATTTAATATTTACAGTTTAGTTCAGTATGCCTTATCAATTATACAACGTTAGATGTTAAATTTCTAGAGCAACCAATGAATTGTACAGGGTGATTGGCTAATTACATTGGAGGTGTGTGCTATTTAAAGTATAAGTATCAGTACTTGAATGTTACAACAGTTCATTTTCATTTTTACTCTGAAGATGCCCTATATTGTAAAGGGAGAAAGCGCTTAGTATTGTTCTTGTTGGTCTTATCAGTTTCATTAAAGGGATTGTGGTGGTCTACCCTGGCTCAGTTTATTGTTACTAGCCATACCCAGATGTCTGGAAGGGTACCACATAGGCAGATGTCCAGGGGTTTTCATTGGAGCACTGCTGCTCATCATGCCCTTGGCAGATGTGCCACAGGTCTTACAACCTCACGCATGTTCCAGGCTGTCAAGGAGGCACAGGCATGTATGGAACGGTACACCAGACAGGGACTAAGGGCACAGAGGGCACATAACACCGCGGTAATTGACAGTATCCATGACCTAGCAGGTGCCATCCGTAATTACACTGAGGTCACTGATAGACATTGGGGTGAGACATTAGATGTCCTCCGCAATGTCATGTCTGTGTGTCAGGACAGTGCGGGACGGTTGGGTCGTCGATGTGGACGTATGCCAGCAACATCAGCAGCTGGCAGTCACCGCGGACGTCCCTCAAGTCACAGCCGCTCCCGTAGTGCCAGTACCAGCCCTAGCAATGTTGGGGGTGGGCTGTCTATAGACCGTCCTAGAAGACCACGTGCATGTGGCTCTGGACAGTCCCAGCAGGGACCTGGGTGCAGTGTACATCCATCTACCTCTGGGGATAGTACCCAGTCTGGCTTAGTACCTGATAATGTCAGTAGCACCCCTGCCAGGCACAGGTACGATATCCGTGGCTAGAGACGGTGATCTGTAACGCCTGGCAGGTACAGTTTGTGGCTGTCCCTCAAATACCCGTATATGGCAGCCACATGGTGGAACTGTGTGCATGCAGACACACACACACATAAACCAGACACCTAGGGCTAACACATACCCGCACACATTACATCAGCATTGGCCCATACCAGTACTCTTGGCCCTCACACACACACACATACATGTCGATTGTATGGCTCACTGTAGGCCTCTGGCAAACCAGCAACACACCCTGTGCATATGATGAAACCTGTGCCACCTCCTGTCATCTGTAACATTGATGCCGGAACAGGCTACTATGGTGCTGATGCACAGGGTGACTTTATAGCAGTATAACAATGTTAGCATGCTGTCAGCAGTAGAGTGTAATGCTATGCTTGAAGGTGTAGCTGAGCAGGCATGATGCATTAAAGCTATGATTGTCAATGTAGTATTGTTTACACCAGGGTTAGTTCCAATAGTGTATTGTACGCCCAAGTGCCACTTGGCTGATGTGTGCAGTATTGGCAGCATGTGTTAGAGAGTGGACAGTACATGTGGGATGTGTGTAGCACAGATTTGCAGGTGTACATTTGTGAACATGGTGGAGGTACACTGTCTGCATGTACGTGCATAGTGGACACATGGGCAGGGTGACATGCCCTGTTTTACACAGTAACACTCCATAGTTTCTATTGGTGGTCAGTATGCATTGTACTACACACATTTCGGAACTTGACTACACATGTGTGCATGACATGGTTTTACACTGTGCTGTGGGTGATACTGTTACTATCTGTCATTGTTTTGCATTCTGGTAGTATACATAACTTCAACAGCCTGACCATAACCAATCGTTAGATGATGTCTTGACAACTGACACACAGATGTAGGACACACAGTAACATTTGGATCCTTCAGGTACTATACTATGCCAGTAACCAGTGGTATTCACCTGCACCCATTCCTGAGACCACTCCTGTTTGGCATATAGCTCTCTTAGGTACAAGCAATCACAGTATGGATATATCCATCCATGTCTGGCCTATAATGCATTCTCCAGATGACACACACATCCTCCACAAGGGTATCATACAGACAGATTCCTGTTGTCAAACCCATGCTGTAAAGCTATAAGCCAACCAAAGCATTGTCATCCACCTTTACGGAACATAGTATCCCCACAGTACCACATAGGTAGTAGCCACCAACATGATGAACAGGTACTGATGTGTACATGCAACCAAGTGTTACGTCATCTCTCCTTTGATAATCACATTTCCAAAGGTATTTTGAAATCCCTTGGTGGATCACATAAGCAATAAGGGGTGTGTATGCATATCCATAAAGGTTGTCATACACCTATAATGAATAGCCATCATTGACAGACTTTGCTGCATTTGAACAGGTCTGAAATATACCTCGGCCATAAACCCTCACTCACACAATTCAATAGAAACCGTAATGAGTGTGTGTGACACGGATGACCTAGGCCAGGGATCACTGCAGTGGCTGGCCTTGTCACAAGCATACAGATGTGACCTAAGGTCTGGAAAGCAGCAGCACATTCTGGCAAAGATGACAGATGTGTTCTTGGAGAAAGCAGGGTTCCCACACATGCAATAATTGAGGTCACATGTACATATATGTATTTGCCACACAGCTACCTCATATGTGCAATGCACATACTGTTGTCATACTGATATGTCATACAGTAGTAAAAGCAAAACCCACAACACATTGACCAACAGTGTCACACACATAGAGCACACACACACTCACCAAGTGCAAGATTCAAACCCCTACCTAACTACTTTATGATAATAGATCAGTACACATTAACACGTGCTGTACACATTACTGGATTTTTTCCTTTCCACGGGTATATTTGTAGGATGGTGACATCATCAGACTTGACAAAGATTAGTATACCACTTTTTAGGTGTTTTACTATTCTCCAGAAAGGGTGCTCCTCTCCAAGGAGATCACACACAAACACACTTGTCAAGTGCAGGATTCAAACACCTACCTAATTACTTTATGAAACTAGAGGAGTACGCATTTACATGACACACTATACACATTACTGTAAGTTCTCCTTTCTACAGGTATATTTGTAGGATGGTGACATAATCAGAGTTGACAAAGATTAGTATACCACTTTTAGGGTGTTTCACTACTCTCCAAAAAGGTTGCTTCTCTCCAAGGAGATCACACACAGACAGACACACACTTGTCAAGTGCAGGATGCAAACACCTACCTAACTACTTTATGATATTAGAGGAGTATGTATTTACACGACATGCTATACACATTACTGTGAGTTCTCTTTTCCACAGGTATATTTGTAGGATGGTGACATCATCAGACTAGACAAAGTGGGTTACATTAGGTGACATTAGGTGGGCTACATAGAAGGAATGTCTAAACACTTTGGCCATGTGATCATCAAAGGAGAGTTTACTATCTACCTGTGTCCCCAGGGCCATAATGACTTTCTCCGTACATACTGGATTACCACCTATGTGGTAATTTATGTGCACTTTGTTTTATCCAAAGGGGATGACTATGCATTCTTTGGCATTCTGCTTGAGGGCATTGTTTTGACACCAGGTATCTGTCTCTGTAAGACCCTTCTGGAGGATGTCTGTGTCAGCAGTAGAGTCAATTATGGACCACAGTTAGCAGTCATCTGCAAACATGTTCAGCCATACTCTTCCTGTGCTTGCCTGTACCTCTGAACAGTAATTACAGAACAGGTGGGGTCCAAGGACCAAGACCTGTGGGATGCCATTTGTGACTGGCTTAGAGTCGGACATGGCTCCCGCAACTCTGAACATGTGTGTTTGATCTGTGAGCTACTTGGCCATCCATCCTGTGACATAGCTGTTAATGAAGCTGACTGGAACAACCGGCTGAACAAAACGGAACTTGCGTATCAGTTCAAAAAAGCTTAAAAGTTTATTCTCCAAATCCACTTGCACCTTGACAACAATAAAAAGCAAAGCAACACCAAATAACGTTTTTTGAACTGATACGCAAGTTCCGTTTTGTTCAGCCGGTTGTTCCAGTCAGCTTCATTTCCTGGTTTGTTGAAGTGCTTTGGTGCGACATAGCTGTTAATGTTCAAGCTGGTAAGCTTGTCCATGATGGACATAGTGGGGAATGGTGTAGAAAGTCCTTAGTGAGGTCCAGGTGGGCTGTGTGGACTACTTTCACCTCCATCTATCTCCTTGGTAACAGCTTGAAATAAGTTAACTAGGTTTAGGAGGCAGGATCTGCCTTTAACAAGGCCAAGTTGGGTAGAGTCCAGTGTCTGGAGGTCCCCACTGTCTCTGTTTATGGGTTCCATGACGTTTGCTCCATAGCTTTGCAGATCAGGCTGAGTAGACATATAGGGCAATGGTTTCCAGGTTCTGTTGTGGCACCCCCTTTGTGGAGCTGGATGACTGTTAGTGTATGCCATTCTTTGGGTACATAGCCTGTGGTATGATTGAGTCTGGACAGTGAATGTAGGTGAGAGTGTAGTTCCTTTTCAGCCTGGTGTAAGACACAGCCTGGGACACCATCCAGTCCCATTGATGCTGTGTTCTTAGCTTTGGAGAGGGCTGTCTTTACCTGCATGTCCATGAAGTCTGGGGCTCTGCATCCTTCTGTGATGGATACAGGCCCTTTTGGGGGTGATGGGGGGGAGTTTGCACTGAACTTGTCCCCCAGGATGTGGGCAATGAAAGTTGGTTCAGTATATTTCTTGCCATTTTTCAGTAGCTGACAGCATATTTGGAAGTTGACACCTACATGTGTCAACACCTGGTATAGCTACCGAAGGCTTTGTGGTTGTTATTCTTACATTCCTTGGCAATTTGTCTTTAGAAACTGGCCTTGGATTATGTTATGAGCGATCATTGTTTCTTCCTACTAATGATCAGTGATGCCTTTCCTTTTGTGAAGTTTGCTCTATCATGTGTTCGTTTCCTCCTTCTGTTGTCTAGGTTATTTATGGACGATGACCACCAGATTGTTTTCATATTTTTGGAGGAGTGCATCTTGGTTTTATTTGTGATGTCTCGATCCATGCATCCCTGTAGATGCTCATAGGATGCACTTGTAAATGATTCAGCAGATTGTATACCATTATCCTATAGCAAGAGGGCTTTGGAACTTTCCACTTTGGTCTTGGGAAGTGTACAGTTTGCTTTTGAAAATGTCTTCACAGTGGTTTCATTGACTGGGGGGGTGGGATGTGGATGTCCAGTGTGATTACTTTATGATCTGATATTACTAGTGAGGGGTTTATCTCTGTTGTGGAACACTGGTACCCCATGTTGGTGATGATCATGTCCAGTATATTGTCACCTCTAGTGGGCATGGTGACCAGCTGTTCCAGGGTGTTGAAGTTTTTAAACTCTAGGAAACATTGGGCAAAGGGCGTTGTACACGAGTAATTCTCCCACTCAGTGTTTGGGTAGTTGTAATCTCCTCATATAATGGTGTTTGATAGGACCTTTCTATTTTCCACTGTTCTCAGGAATACTGAGTGAGGTTCCTGAGACAAAGTAGGTGATCTGTAGCAGGCTACAATCTGATAAGCAGCTTTGCTCAATGTTAGTTGCACTTGCATGGTCTCCAAGGCCTCATGCTGTGCAGCTAACCTAAAGCTGTGGGTATGCATAAGGTAAATGGATACACCCCTTCCTTTTGTATTTCACTTGTGGTTTTGGGTCCGAAGATAAGAAGGATTGTGAGTGTTTTACGTAGAGCATGTCCAACAGCTCTGTGTTTGACATAGCTTTGTATGTTAGGCAGTGAACACCTCTGAGCAGGTGATATGCAAGGGAGTACGGATGGAGCATTTTGAGATGGTCTGTGTATGGCATGTATTTCAGGCTGCTAATGCTCTTTGTGAGGTATTGCTGCAGGCTTTCCAGTTGTTGTAGTTGTCTTGTGAGGTACATAGCAAAAGTGACGTTGTACTCTATTATAGTTCTAGTGAGTGATGAGTAGAAGGGAACAATGTCCTCTTCTATTCTCCATGAGACACCTTTTGTGATGAGGTGTGCTACATAGGAGGATTTCCTGACTACTGTGGGGATGTGATTATCACAGTTGTGTCCACTGTCCACCTGTGACCAAAGGTCTCTTGTCACACTTTCAGTGTTAAGTATACTACCGCCTATGTTGTAGTTCTGGGCTACAGAGTTTTTAACAAAGGGGATGACAATGCACCTTTTGCCATTGAGCTAGAGCCCATGGCTTTGACAACAGCCATCTGTCTCAGTGAGGCCCTTTTGTAGGATGTCCACATCTTTAGTGTTTACAATTATGGCTCCTAGTTTGCAGTCATCTGGAAACTTCAGTAGCCACAGACCTTCCATGTTAAAGTTTACTTCAGGGAAATAGATACTAAACAGGACAAGACACAGGACTGGACCCTGTGATACTGCACTCGTCACTGGTCCAAAGTCATACTTGGAGTTTGCTACTTTCACAGTGTGTGTTCTGTCAGTAAGCCTGTTGGCAACCCATCTTGTGACATAGCAATTTATACCTAGTTTAGTGGGTTTATCTATATTTCCAGAGTGTGGGGTGGTGTTGTAAGCCGTGGCAGGATCTACATAGGCTGTGCGAACCACCGTACCCTTGTCTACGGTTCTGGTGACTGCTTCAATTTCATCTATCAGGTTTAGGAGACATGATCTGCATTTTACAAACCCAACATGGCTGTGGTCCAGGGTTTGGGGATTACCAATGTATTTCTTTATAAGTTGTATGATGATACATTCCATGGCCTTGAAGAGTGGGCTCATCAGGCTAATGGGGCACTAGTTCCTGGGGTCCGTGGTGTCTCCACCCTTGTGCAGTGGGATAATCGTCGCTGTGCACCATGCAGCAGGCACAAAGCCTGAGGTGAGGCTATGACTGAACATGGTACATCAGTGTGGTGCCTGTTCATTCTGTGGTTTGTGTAGAACACAGCCTGGGAAGTTATCTGGTCCTATGGCTGCTGTGATACTGGCTTTGGAGAGTGTTTTTTACCTGTGCAGCCATGATGACAGCAACTTTGCAGTCGTCCATTATAAAGATGTGCTTTTTCATGGGTGAGAGGGGAGTAAAGTTAACACTGATCCTATCTGCCAGGATGTTGGCAATATCAGTTGGGTCTGTATATTTAGTGCCATTGAGCTGTAACTCAGAACAGATCTGAGTGTAGCCATGGCATGGACCTGTCTGTTGTGCAGAGATCTCCTGTGTAGACAGTATGCAAAAGAGTATAGACTGGGTTACATTCAGTCTTGTTGCATGGGGCAACTGTTTGAGGTCAGTAATCCTCTTGTTAAGGTACTTCAGTGGTGTTTCTGGCTGCTGAAGGTGCCTAGTCAGATTCATCGCAAGTGTGTTGTGGTACTCTCTGATGGGTCTGATGACTGATGAGTAGTGGGAACCTCCTTTGACCTACATGCACAGACCTTGGCAGTTTGTGTGAACACATAGCATGATTTTCTGACCACTTTGCAAATGTGTTTCTGGAAGTAGAGATGACTATCCACATTTGTCCATAGATCCCTTATTATCACCTCCGTAATTAGCCTAAGTGTGTGAGCATGCCCAGTATGACCTTTCAGTATGTTGTTTCCTAACATTTGCTTCATTTATTTAAGTGTGTGAGCATGGCTAGTATGACCTTTCAGTGTGATGCTGAATGAAATCCACTACATTTGTTGGAGTGTGTGAGCACACCCGGTATAGACATTTATACTATATGTGTGTGGAAAATCAAGTTGTATTTTTACAGCAGGGCTCACCTTTGTGTCATAGATCAACAGGGATCATGCTGTGCCTGCAGGGCTTCCATGAGACACTTTGCATAGACTTATCAACATTTCTACATACAGTGGGGACAGCTATTCTTTGTACATTTCTACCCGGGGGCACACCTGATTGTTACTGTGGGTGTACATAGGATGAGGGTTTCACCTGACACTTATACACGTTTGCTATGCCTGCACTGCTATGTACGGTTCATAGGTTCATAGGTTCATAGGTTCATACTAGGCTATCTGCCCTAGGGCATTCATAAGCCTAGCCAGAGTATGTTTGGCTTTCACCACCCATTTTAAATTAATTTTGCTATGCCCTTTTTCGAGGTTAGTATACCGTGCCTCTGTCTAACAGTGACACAGAAGTGATACCCGGGATAAATCTACAATCTCCCATCCACTCATCAAGATTCCTCTTGATGAGAGTCAATGAGGGACTCTGCCTAACCAGGACTGGGATTTTATTCCAGAGTGAAGGGAGCCTCTGGGTTACGAATCTGTCCCTCCAACATGTCCTATTTATTTCAGTGCTGAGGTTTAAGTCTCTCGAGCGTGTAGCTCGATGGGATTTGGATTTTTTGAGGTGCAGCATGTCCCTTAATTCCGGGTTGGACATGGCTTTATATGTCATGCACAGGTCGCCTCTGAGCAGGCGGTATGCCACTGAGTAGAGCTGGAGTTTCTTTAACTGGGCAGCATATGGCATCTGTTTAAGCCCTTTGATCCTCTTGGTGAGGTACTTTTGGGGTCTTTCCAGTTGCTGCAGGTATTTGGTAAGGTACATCCCAAAAGGGGCATTGTACTCGATTATGGGCATAATGAGGGATGAGTAAAGAGGCACGATGACCTCCCCTAATCTAGATGTGAATCCCTTCATGATTAGGTGGGCTATATAAAATGTTTTTCTAACCACTTTGGCCACATGGTTGTCAAATGAGAGATTGCTATCAACTTGGGTCCTCAGGTCCCTAATTGCTTCTTCTGTACTTAATGGATTACCACCTATGTGGTAATTTGTGGGCACTTTGTTTTTGCCAAAGGGGATGACTATACACTTTTTGGCATTTAGATTGAGGCCATGGCTCTGACACCAGTTGTCTGTTTCTATGAGGCCCTTTTGGAGGATGCTTGTGTCAGCTGGAGAGTCGATTATGGCGCCCAGTTTGCAGTCATCTGCGAACTTGGTCAGCCACAGTCCTTCTGTGTTGGCCTGTACCTCCGAGAAATATATACCGAACAAGAGATGTCCCAGGACTGAGCCTTGTGGGACGCCACTTGTAACTGGTTTGGAGTCTGACATGGCTCCAGCAATTCTAAACATGTGGGTTCTGTCCTTGAGCCAGTTTGCAACCCATCTAGTGATATAGGGGTTTATATTTAAGCTGGTGAGCTTATATATAATGCCTGAGTGGGGTATTGTATCAAAGGCTTTTGCGAGGTCCAGGTAGGCTGTGTGGACCAATTTCCCTTTGTCAATGGCCTTAGTGACCGTTTTAAAGAAGTCGACCAGGTTTAAGAGGCAGGATCTGCCTTTAACAAAGCCGAACTGGGTAGGATCCAGTGTTTGTAGGTCCCCAATATCTTTATTTATGAGGTCCATGATGATCCTTTCCATAGCTTTGCAGACCAAGCTAGTCAGGCTTATGGGGCGATAGTTTCCAGGGTCCATTGAGGCACCACCTTTGTGGAGAGGGACCACTGTTGCTGTACGCCACTCTTTGAGTACATATCCTGTAGTAAGGCTGAGACTGAACAGTAGTTTTATGTTTGGGTTTAGCTCTTCTTGGAGTTCATGTAAGACGCAGCCCGGGACACCGTCTGGTCCAATTGATGCTGTGTTTTTTGCTTTGGAGAGGGTGGCTCTTACCTGAGAATCTGAGATGTCAGGGGGGCAGCACTCTGCTGGGACAGATATTTGCCCTTTTGGTGGGGAGAGGGGGGAGAAGTTTGCGCTGAACCTGTCAGCTAGGATGTTGGCAATGTCTGTGGGTTCAGTGTATTTTTTGTCATTTTGGATTAATTCTGAGCATATTTGGGAATTCTCACCCAGGTTCCTAACATAACTAAAGAAAGCCTTGTGATTATCCTTAGTGTCCTGTGCAATTTTTCTCTCAAAGCTGGCCTTAGAAGATTTTATGAGTGACCTTAGATTTTTGCTAATACTGATCAGAAATGCCTTCCCTTTTTGGGATTTTGCTCTATCATGTAGTAGCTTCCTCCTTCTATTGTATAGTTTGTTTATGGCTGGGGTCCACCAGACAGGACATCTGCCTTTGGAGGACTGGGTCTTGGTTTTATTTGGGATTGCATGATCCATGCATTCCTGAAGGTGTTCATAGAATGCATTTATAAAGGATTCTGCGGTCTGGGCCGTATTTTCCACAGGCCCGGGGGCTTTGAAGGATTCCACCTCAGTTTTGAGGAGTGTAAAATTTGCTTTAGAGAAGTTTTTCACTGTGGTTTTCTAGGCAGGGGGTGGGGTCGGGACGTGAATATCCAGTGAGATCAGTTTTTGGTCTGATCTTACCAGTGAGGGATACACTTCTGGTCTGGAGCATAGAGTCCCTATGTTGGTGATGATCAGGTCCAGTATGTTTTCCCCTCTTGTGGGAGTGGTAACAAGTTGTTCCATAGCATTTGAGTTTATGAATTCTAGGAACCTTTGGGCTAGGGTGTTGGAGCTAGAGTAATGCTTCCAGTCTATGTTTGGGTAGTTGAAGTCGCCCAATATAATGGTGTTTGGAGAGACCTTCATATTTTCCAGTGTTCTCAGGAAGGCTGAGTGGGGTTCCTGGGTTTAGGAGGGTGGTTTGTAGCAGGCTATAAACTGGAAGGCAGTTTTACCCACCGTTAGTTGCACATGGATAGTCTCTGATGCTTTGTGCTTTGCCACCAACCTGGAGGTGTGGGTATCTTTGATGAATATCGATACTCCCCCTCCTTTTGTGGTTCTGTCCAAGATTTGGGGCCGAAAAGCATGGTATGAGGTATAACCTGGTAGTGCTGGGGTGCTCTCGGGAGCCCTGAACCAGGTTTCTGTTACTGAACAGATATCGATGTTCTCCATGCTAAGGAGAGTTTCAAGTGTGTGCATCTTGAGGTTTAGACTTCTGGCATTGAGTAGCATTACTCTTAGTTTTTTATCCCTTGTGATACCTATGGAGGTGGGTTTGTCTTTTGAGCCTTGCCTAAAAAAGGCACTATGGGGTAGCAAGAGCCTTTGCCAATATCCAAAAGCCCAGGGGTGACAGGTGCAAGCCATCCCTAGTGAAGCATCGTGGCTTGTCGAGCATATCATCCCAGGCTGACAGGCATTGGATCCCCTTTGAATGACACCAGTACTTAAGCCAATTGTTGAAATTGATCATCTTGTCTTCATATTGTGGCATTATTCTTGGTGATGGTAAGATGCTACTCAAGGTCAGGGTCATACCGGCCTGGGCTACATGCTCAGAGAGCTCCTCTATGTCTCTTTTCATGTAGTCCAGGGAGGTACATCTCAGGTCATTCACACCAGCATGTACACCATTTCAGTCTGTACTGTTGCCTATCGTACTGGCTTGAGGCATACTACTGTACTACAGATCTTAGCGTCCAATATCACGTATATTAGATTGCAACTTCATAGCCTACACAACCCACATCACACCACCTGGCCTGATGTTCTCTGTCTGCATAGGCCTGTGGGGGAGGTTACCCATATGCCTCTTTAGGGGCATGATACAGCATTTTTTTTGTGTTTGCATTAGTGTACAATTGTCCTGCTGTGTCTGTGCCAGTGAAATGCTGTCATGGCTTAGTGGTTCAGTACTGTAACTATAGTGCACAGTATCCTGGGTTCGAGCCCTGTTACTTCTTTTTATTTTCATGCTGGGCAGACCAGACTGCTTAAGGAACAGTAAAGCAAATATCAGCATGTTTACCTGACTTTGCTCAACTTTGCACGACTTTGCTCAACATTGCTCAGCGTTGCCCGACATTGTGCTAGTTAGCACGGGCAATTTTGTTTACATATACTAAATATTGGTAAAAGCTGCTTAGCACTGCTTTATATTGCTTCAAACATGGCAATCATGCCTCAGGTGCTGCTGCAGGGCTGCCTATGTGGGATGCACATACTACTCTCCCTATACATGTTTGGAAACAGGTAGTGTCAAGTTAGGCATCCGTTTTATTTTATGTGCGAGTCGGAGAGAGGTATCATTTCCAGGGTTCCTACTGAGCCAGTGTATGTGCTATGCATTGCCTCTTTGCCAAGGCCAAGGCATATTGGTCATGCCTCCTTCTGCCTACTGGGGCAGGCTCAGGTTTTTCCTCCTCTGAGTCACACTCTGCCTGTGATGGCCTTGGCAATGGTGGGGGGCTGTTTGGCTCTGGCCCATACTGTTCCTGCTGCAACTGCTTTCACAGGATCATATTGTGTAGCATGGCACATACCATGACAAATTGGGCACATGTAGTTGGTGAGTACTGCAAGGCTCCACCAGATGTGTCCAGGCACCGGAACAGTGACTTGAGCATCCCAAACACATGCTCGATTGCATTTCATGTTTGTGCGTGTGCCTCATTATGAAGTTCTTGTTCAGGTGTGTGTGCATTTCTGATGGGTGCCATCAGCCACGGCTCCAGTGCATAGCCAGCATCCCCCACTAGGTGACCGTCAGGGATGTCCCCATTGGCAAATGTCTGGTACAGCTGCGTCAGATGCCAGATATGGGAATCATGATAGCTTCCAGGGCAGCCAGCACACACATTCAGTATTATGCCCTGGGCATCGCACTTGACCTGGCAGTTGATGGAGGGGAAGCCCTTGTGGTTGAAGTAGGCCCTACCCCGCTCACCGGCTGGTCCTTTGATGTGTATGTGCATGCAGTCAATTGCACCCACTACCTCAGGGTATTCCACTATTTGCTGGAAGAGACACATATTGCTGGCCAGTGCCTCATGGGAATTTGGGAAGTATACATGATCACCAACATGTGCTGACATGGCATTCAGGAAATGGTGCAGTACCCTGGATGCTGGTGCCTGTGAAATCCCCATCATATCACCAGTTGGTCTCTGGAAGGTACCTGTTGCTAGTATTCTTAGGCCAACACATAACTTGGTTTCCACTGGGATGGGTTCCCCTCTGTTGGTTCTGTGTGTGAGGTGTGGCCTGCACAGCTCAACAATTTGCTGCAGGATGTCTCTGTCCACTCTATAGCGCTCCACTATCTCCAGCTCATGTAACCCCTGGTAGGTTACCCTGGGTCTGTACACTCTTCCCATTTCCTCACTGTGGGTTGCTCAGCAGCATTCGCAATGGCACCACCCTCAGCATCTTGCACATGTTGGCTTATAATAGCAATGGCAGCCCCTAACATTTTTTTGTCTGAGTTAAGCTTTTTAAGTTTTCACTTCTCTTTGTATACTGCAGTGTTGCAGTGTTTTGGAGACAAACATGGGGGAATGTTGTTTGCAGAGTTTTATGTGCTGGGCTGGGCTGGGCTAGTGTACTGCCTGTGTAATTGGCTGATTCTGATTTGTTTCACCTGGCAGCTCTGCTAGTTCTCCTTGGTTAACTTCCTACTACTTCTTTTCCTTCCTTTTCCCTTTCTGTTTCCGCCCGGGGCAGCACCGTGCAAACAAGTGCAAACATGCGCACACGCATGCACACAGTCTTAGGCGGGCACACACGTGTGCACACAGGCTTACACAGGCTTGGGCGGGTGCACACACGCACACACAGGCTTAGACAGTCTTACACAGGCTTAGACGGGTGCACACACTTGCACACAGGCTTAGACGGGTTTACAGGCGCGCACACGTGCGCACACAGTGTAAGCACCTTTGCAAGAAACTTTAGTGATATCCACGGCGTACACCTTTGGTTTCTTGGTTTCAGCTAAAACAACTGTAGACACGCCTCTTCCAATCCTGTTTAACTGATAGCAAACACAAGCCACTCTGCTCCAATGAGCTTACAGTCTTTCATACATAGCCCCTCATGATGTCACCTATCTTTTACTCTAGTATTCCCCTACTCCTACACTTACACTCTAGGGACATGGCTCACATGCCAGGGAAAATTGGGATTCACTATCCTTATCCTTATTAGCATAGGATTGCCTACTAATGCTTGGTTACATCTCTCAAAATGAGCTTCCCCCCTTAGCAACCACTACTCAGTGGCCATGTTGTCTTTAGCCTGCCATTCACCTGCATGGCTGATTAATATTTTTAATAAAAATGCCTATTTTTGTTTTTTTTTTCTTTTTCTGGTTTTTAAAGTGCTGCACATTTGTGCGGCACTGCGCTATGCTTAAACATCGGAGATCGGGGAAAAAAATTATTTTTATTCATTTTAAACGGATAAAAATGCCAATAGCCTTATATTTGGCCATTGGCATGCTTTCTCAACTGGCTGTATCATTTATTTGGAGCTGTCATAGCTCCGTTTTGCTATTTACAGAACGGTACTCCGTTACCAGCGGAATACATTTCTGCAAATAACTCTACTCTTCCACGGGCAGGTTACTGTTTCTTGGATCACAAATTTACCTCATTTGTATAGCTTTCAGCAGCAAATGAGGTAATTTGCATAACATAACACTGTCCGTGCAAGAGTAGTTTTAGGAGCTCTCATGCATGCCCCTGCCGGCTATTGCTGAATCGCTCGGCAGACATTTTGCCTGTCTGGAGTCTTACTCTACTCTTAGACTCTGTGCAAGCCTTCGTGAATCTGGCCCATACTGATTTCATACAAGAGGATGTGGGATCTGCAATCTCAGTGTTAGACATACCCTCTCCAACTCCAGACTGTGCCTGTTCACCACTGCCATAATCATTTGAGGCTACCAATACTCCAACATCAGGTGATAGGAGCTCCACAGTGCTGGTGGTAGCCTCATCTAGTATTATACCAATAAAAGAGAAAAAATGAAAACTGCAAGTAAAAGTAAAAAGATATATGAGACATAAACCTAAATAAAGCAATAACAGATGCAAGTGCAAGTAAACATCTTAGTATGGCAGATTTAAAGATTAATATATATAAATGAAGAAAAATAAAAAATATGCCCATACCACATGCAAGTGGTCATGGAACTTCAATAGCAGATGTGTCTAGACTCATAAAATGTGGATTGATAGAGGGATGATAAACTTTAAACAGAAGATGACCACTGAAATACAACTATTATAACTATAAAACCCAATTTTATCACACACACACACACACACACACACACACACACACATATATATATATATATATATATATATACACACACACACACATATAAACATATGAATGTCATATCTGGAGCATCAGCAGTAATCACCTTTTGGCTGTATTCCACCTCTGACCCTACATTCATCATGGCACTGGGCAATTCTCTTAGCTGCCTGAATCCCTTACAGTTGACAGGAAGTCTTCCATCCCAGAGAGTGGTAGTTCAGTAGCAAGACCACCACCCCCTCCCTGTATCTCACCAATCCCCTGAAACAGCCCTGCCTCTCTTTGTGGCAGTTTTAATCACATCACTGGTCCTATATGTGATAGCCTTATAGTCATGCCCATGGTCACCCGCAGCTTTCACATCATTGACCTCCTGCCACCAGAAACAGTCACAGTGAGAGAAGGGCCTCTCAGGTAACATTTTTACTAGGATGCTTAGTCATGCAGACACAGAGTTTGGGCTATAACCTCATTCTCAGCATCTGAAAATGCAGGTTAATGTTGCATGGTTGGTTTAAGTGCCATAAACGTGTGCTGAAGTAAAGTAAAAATTGCTATCTGACAAATCAGCAGCTATGTGCTTACAAGCTGCTCTACAAAGGGAAGAAAACAAGTCTTTATTATGCAGACATATTTGTTAAAAAAATGTGTAAATAGAATATATATGAATACATACATTTAACACATACCTGCAAAATCCCCCCAGACAATATCAGAAATGACTAAGTGGAAAAAAGTTTGGTTATGTCTAGAATATATGATAGTATTAGCAATGATAGAAGTGTATGAAATGTCATTCTAACATATAATAAGCTTCTAAAGTCTGATACATGCTAACAATCCAACGGACATGTGAAACACACGTTTTGTATGTATTTTTATTTTATTATTTATTTATTTATTCATTTATTTATTTGTCTTTGTTGACCAGGATAATCCAACTGGGCAGAGCTCATTTTCAGCAGGGGCCTGGGGAGAATAGCTCCACCACAATACATTTACATTTAGAAGTGGATTTCAGACAGTTCTCAGAAAACAACAGTTCCATTACTTATGAAACAACAAACATAATAACAAGACAGATATATACAGTAACATATTTACATCAACAATTATAAGTGTATGCAGTTGTTCTAGTTCCAAAATCTTGCAGAAGTAAATGAATTGATACTACAGAAGGGAAACATTATTATAAAAATGTTTAGTGTTTTTTAATTTCAGTAAAGAAAGGTTTACAATGAGTTCAAGATATGTAATGAAGTTAGTTATAAAATAGTGTAGGAAGGGAGATTTTAGTAATGTATAGGTTTGTAAAGAGTTCAAGAGAGATATATAGAAGTAAATTATAACATTATGTAGGAAGGATGGAATATATTAGTATCATATAGGAGGACAGTGGTAATAGTTGAGGTTGCCTGTTCCAAACTGGTGTATCTAGAAGGTTTATAACATAGGTATACAGGAGATGCATGACAGGGGTAGAATGCTGGATGGGGGCAGTTAGAAAAAGAGCAAGATGAGAAGTGTTGTTTAGAGGGGTGAAAAGGGTGTGTTAATTGAAGTGCATGAAAGTTGTTAAGGATGTAGTGTTTCAAGTAGAGGAGGTAAAATAAAGTTTGTGATAAACAATAAGAAGTTTGTGCTTTTTCTAGTGGTTACAATATGACCGATATTGGGTAAGGTACTGTTTGAGATGGATTTTACAGCTTGGAAGTTTGTTAATCAGTTTTACTCGTGTAGAGATTGTATTCCAGAGCTTGGAGATGTAACAGGAGTATAGTGAGTCCCCTGTATACCTCTCAACTGTTGCAGAATGTCCAGATTTTTGACTCATATTTTAGATCTGTTTCCCCATAAAATTTGTAGTTTTCTGACAAATCACTGAAGACTGAAGTCAATAAATAATGACATACATTTAAATGTCAGAATTTATATCACTCACAAAATTTGTGCTAATACAACATTTTATTCTAGCAACTTTCTAGGTTTATAAGAGCAATATTTTAAATTTGTCCCTGTTTTTGTGCTTTTGTCCCCTATTATTTTTAGCTTTGTCCAGATTTCTTGTGCTAACAGGTTGAGAGGTATGGTCTACTGATGAATTATTTGATTTACTAGTGCTTAGTAGAAATTTATCAACATAATGGAGGTCCACTGTGGTGGTGTAGGGTAATAATATGTTTTTTTTAATGCAAGGCATTTTTCAGAAAATATATCAGTTTGTGTGCCATGCCTAGTTGAGAGTATGTTATGTACTTGTTAAGCTCTGGTCAATACAGTTGCTTTAAGGGTTAGCAGTGGTGAGCTCACTGTGCAGTGCTGGTAGTGAATTTAGATACTCTTTTGAAACAAGAGGCTAGTTTCGATTTTAATGTAGAGCTTAGGTTTGTAAGGACAAGTGAGGCATGGAAGCAGATAGAATGAGACTAGAGTTTTTCTTGCTAGGACTGTAAGGTACTGTTTCACCCTATAAAGAGTCAAGTTTCTGGTGGGTCTTTTTAAGTGTTTGAAGAATATATTGATCAAATTTAAGAGTGTCATCTATTACAATGTGTAGTAATTTAGTTTGTGGTACTATCTCAATTTTAATATTATTTGCTGATCTAACCAAGATTTTTTTTTTTATGGAGATAATGTTTTGAGATGAAGAGTATCAGTTTTGTTTTATTGGAAATAAAGGGTAGGCTTGAATTTTTCAGCCAGGTTTTGATTGAAGTTAAAGAAATTTGAGTGATTTCTAGTAGTCTGGATATTGTGGGGGCTGTACATATTAAAGTCAGATCATCTACATATTGTACTATATTTGCTTGGTATATGGCAGAGTTAAGTTTTTATAAAAATATTAAAAAGAAGACATTCTAGTATAGAGCCCTGAGGGACATCTATGGTACCTGGAAGAGAGAAAGAGAGGTCCTGTTGCCATTTGACTGATTATTGCCTTCCAGATAGATAATTAAGGAAACATTTAAGGGAGGATACCAGAGAGACCTATAGAAGACAGCTCAGCAGGTAAATGTTGGTGTGACATAGTGTCAAAAGCTTTGGATAAGTCTAGGAACATAGTTGACACTAGGTTACCATTGTTCCTATGATGGTTTATTGTGCTAGTGGAGTGAAGGCAGTCGCTGTGCTGTTGTGGGGTTTGAAACTGTGCTGCATTTCTAAAAGCAGATTATTTGAATTTAGGTGATGTAGAAGCTGTGCATGAATACATTTTTTAAGTATGTTTCATGGGGAGAGGATTGCAATGGCCCTGTAGTTATTAAACTCTGTAGATGTGCCACCTTTGTGTAAAGGTATAATAATGGATTTTTCCCAGATGGAAGGAATGTGTTTTTCTGCTATAGCTCTATTTATCATTATATAGACTGGAAAGGCAGTTGCATCTGCAGCCATTTATTAAGTAGTCTGAGGGGAGTTGGTCAGCAGCTAGGGTGGTTGGTTTTAGCTTATGTAGGAGTTTTCTAATGGTGCAGGTAGATAGGTACTGGGCTGAAGTCAAAGAGATGAGGATATTTAGCAGCTGCTGATACTGAGAGGGTAGTGGAAGTAATAATGTTTTTGAGGGACAATATAGCCTGTATAAAATAGTTGTTAAAACTGTACAGGAATTGAATCAGTATTATTGTTAGATATAGGGGTGGAGGTGGTAATTTGCCTGGATGAAAAAGGTTTGTTTATGGATAACCAGAAGAGTTTTGGGTTGTTTTGATGTTTATTTTTGGAAGATGTTATAATATATTTGCTTGTCATGTTTTATTTGGTATCTTGTCCTATTCCTTAGTTGCATGAAAAATTGTAATGTATTTTGTGTTCTGTTTTTGAGCCACTCTTTCCAGGCTTTGTCATGCTGTAACATTAATTTCTTGGTTTCTTTTATTAGCTATGGTGTGGAATTTGATTTAACCCTTTTAGTAAGTAATGGGGCAAGGTTATTGAGCATATTTAGGAATGTCTCATTGAAGTGTGAGGCATCATAGTCTAATGGCATATATTTTACTATTTTCCAGTTATATTCTCTTAAGGATTTGATGAAAATGTGTTTGTCAAAGTTTTTGAGCTATGAAATTGGTTGCAAATTGGATGTTTATCTGGGATATTGTAAATTATGAGAGCATAAGAAGGTTGATGGTCACTTAGGTTATCTAGAAGGCTTCTGGCTGCCCTAATTTTGTTGGGTTTATTAGTAAGAACCCAGTCTAAGGCTGATTGTCTACTAATACTTTTGAGAACTCTAGTAACTGATGTAATTAACTACGTAAAAGTCATACAGATTTATGGAATCAGATGGGGTAGGTCTCCTAGTATTATTGTTTCATGATGTATATGGTGGGATATCCAGTTTAGGATATTTTCCAGAGTGGTGATGTTTTTACATGCTGAGATATATATATGGCTGCTAAACAAAGCATTTTCCTATTATTAACTTTGAGATGTGATACAAGGAGTTCTCTAATACTAAACTGTGGTATCTCTTGAGCATATGCAGTTATATTTAGGGAATTCTTGTAGATGATGGCTATGCCACCTTCCAGTTTATTTTTCCTGTGAAACCTAATTATACTGAAAGCAGGTGTGGCATTTTCAGTGTCATTTATGTCTTTTTTCAGCAATGTTTCCATAGCTATGATTACATCTGGGGAATATGTGGCAATACAAGCATGTATGTCCTGGATTTTATTGCATATGTTTCTAAGATTCATATTTAGGAAGAGAAGGCTGGAATTGTGAGATGGGAGAGGAAAAGGGAATAGTTAATTTAATACTATACTGTTAGTGTGTTTTTTTTTGCTGTTGGGTGGGGCCAGGGTTTGAGTCAATGATCATTGTAATAGTAATTGTTAAACCTTTTTTAAAAAAGAATATTGCAAACTGTAGATAACACTCAGTTTTTTAATAAAAAAGCTAAGACCACCTACAATAACCCATCTCCCCAGCAAAAACAATGACAATTATAGAACACTTATTAATGTAATAAAAAATTATTTCAAGCATCTGCATCAGAACCATAGAACATTTTCAGAAATGTCACCTTAACATACTTAAACTTTTCCCAAGTTAGAAATGTGTTAACATCCTCAAAGAAATGTTTCCATAAACCCATGTAATAGACATAGAGGATCATTGCAATAGCAAATATTATACCTTTATTACAAACACAACTCTGCAATGTGCAGACATCACTCCATTTGCTAGGAAAACATACTAAAATCATACTGTAAGCAATACTTTTAATGAACATAGTATTACTTAACAGGAACTGTAAGACAATTCCCCAAAGAATGCAAATGCAGCAAGTCAAATCAGTCAGATGGCAATATTTTAGTTTTGAAAGCACTTTGGATATCCAATCTATCTTCACTTGTATGGTAGAAGTTCCCTAACCCCAGAATGTGCTTATATCATTTAGATTAACTCTTCTGTACACATGGAATATGTAAATCAGGGGTCAGATCATTATCATTCCAAAAATACATAATCTGGTCAAGGTGCTGGGAAGGTAAACATGTTGTGAGGACCTACAAGTTGATATGCACATACCCTAAAAATGCAAAGGTGAGTATTTGGAACTGTGGTTATTGAGTGCCTTGCAAGTGTGACTCATAATAACACTAGTGCATGACTAATTAAGTCCTTAACATTCTTGCTACAGGGATGTACATTTATAGGGAGTGTATCAGAGAAAATATAATTACATCAAAGTTTTTTGTTAATAATATCTACTGACTAAGTAGATAACCTTTATACTTCCTTTATTCAAATGTGATTAAAAGATAACTTTGTCTCTGAGTAAAACAATGTTTGTAAGTCATATTGAGTATGTAAGACTTAAACATACAAACAGAAAACCTCAAAATCATTGTAAATTATAATGCTGTCATGTTACAAACACATCAAAAGTGAGTAGTGCTCAAAACAGAAAAGGAAGAACATAATCTTGTATTGCAGACATTTGTTTGTACCGTGACATACTTCAGTAGCATAACTTGTGTAAATATCCCATAGAGCAAGAATTCTAATGTAAAAGGAAAAAGGACAAGCATGATAATATGAGTATAGTGCTCCCTAAATGTAAAATGTTAGAACTACAAAACTAAGTATATGTGTTCTACTTTCTCTACTTCATCATGTCAATGTGGATGCAGTAAATACTATTACTCTTGTCAAAGTTTTTTGCTAATGCCAAGCTTTCACAGCTCAGATCTAGAAAGGGTGATGTCTTTGTGAAAGTAGGGATCCTTAATGCCAAAAACTGTAATGGCATTAGACTTCAAAACTGAGAACACGCTGATTCTTTTTTTTTTTTTTTTTTTTGGCTTCATCCTTTGTACAACACTTTGCATTGCATGCCATTGACTGCTGGTGGTGAGTTGTGGTAAATGAATAAACTTCCCAGGCAAACATTCAGAAATTTAATTTAGAATGCCACTAGTAGCACAAATGAGACTGGCATCTGTGTATTTCAATCAACACTGTGGACAGTATTGACTGCAGAAAATATACCTGCTATGTGCCTTTATTTGTAGTTTAATGTGCTAATGTAATAAATCTGAGTAACAATACAATGAATGTGAGGTCTGAATCCAGCTTTGGATATTTTGAAGATAGTATTCACCATTAAATATATTTTTGTGCACTTGAACCTGACGTACAGCTGCAATTTCCACTTTAGTTTGCAACAGTGTGTGTATAATGAATGATAAGCAAGATAACTTTGATATGTGTCACCTGCAATCTTCTTAGTATTGATTATAGTAAAAGCACATTTTTATGTGCATGATTAAAAAAATATGCCATGGACTAAAGTCTGAGTGAATAAAAACAGGAACATAATGATTCAGGTAATATGGATCATAGGATCATCATAGCATCATAGGACGTTTCTAGGCTATTGGTCCTGATGACCTTATTAGCCTAGCCAAGAGTTTAGCCCATGTTTAGACAAGTCAGAACCCAATGCCCCAGTCCAGCAAGTACATGGGTGGAATACCAGGGGTGTATTTTCTGTTTTCCATCCAGTTATTCAGGTTGAACTTAAAAAGGGGTAAAGAGGTACTCTGCTTGATATGGAGAGGGAGTCTATTCCACAGATGTGGAAGTCTCTGGGGTACAAATCTATCCCACCAAAAAGTCATGTTGATTTCACAGACCACATTGAGTCCACTCATGTGGGTTACTTGAGTGGATATTGACTTGCAAATATACAGAAGTTTCATTAAGGCGGGGTCTGTGATCACCTTGTATACCAGACAGAGGTCACATCTGAGGAGTCTGTATGAAACTGAGTAGAGGGATAGAGCTTTTAGCCTATCTATGTATGGTAGGTGTTTGAGGCCCTGGATTCTTCTGGTGAGGAACCTCTGTGGTCTCTCCAGCTACTGCATGTGCTTTGCAAGGTACATGCCAAAAGTGGCATTGTACTCAATCATGGGCCTTATAAGGGAAGACTACAGGGATGTTATGACCTCCTTGTCCCTGGATGAGATACCCTTACTTATGAGGTGGGCTATGTAGAAGGCCTTCCATACAACAGAAGCAACATGGTGGTCAAAACTCAGGTTGCTATCAACCTGGATGGCCAAATCCCTCATGTCTGATTGTGTGCTTAGGACATTGTTATTAATGTGATAATTTGTGGGGATGTCACTCTCCCCAAAGTGGATGACGATGCATTGTTTTGGTATTCAGCTTGAGGCCATGCTTCTGGCACCAGCCATTTTTCTGAGTGAGACCCTCTTGGAGGATGTCCACATCACTAGGAGAATTTATGACAGCACCCAGCTTGCAGTCATCTGCAAACTTGGTCAGCTATAGCCCACTTGTTTTGGCCTGCACCTCAGAGAAGTATATCCCAAACAACAGAGGCCCCAAGACTGAACCCTGGAGTATGCTGCTTGTTACAGGTCTACTGCTTGAGGTGACTTCCCCTATTTTGACTATGTGGGTTCTATCAGTGTGCCAGTTTGCTACCCATCTGGCAACATATGGATTGATGCCTAGCTGAGAGAGTTTATGATGCCTAGCTGAGAGAGTTTATCTATTATGACAGAGTGGGGAATGGTGTCAAAGGCTTTGGCCAGGTCAAGGTAGGTGGTGTGCACCATCTTCCCTTCATCCATGGCTTTGGTGACTGTCTCAAAGATGTTGACCAAATTTAACAGACATGACAAAGCCAAACTGTGTGGCATCAAGTGTTTGGAAATTGCCAATGTCCTTGTTAATGAGCTCCATGATAATCCATTCCATGGCCTTGCAGATCAGGCTAGTTATGCTGATGGGTCTATAATTTCCCAGATTGGTGGATGCTCCACCTTTGTGCAAAGGGATGACAGTGGCTGTCCTCCACTTAGCTGAGATGAAGTCAGTACTCAGGCTTTGACCATTAATCAAAACATTTATAAATATGTCTGAACAATTAAACTTGAAAGTAATGCATTTCCTTGACACAGGTGTACATTTTACATGTACATGCTGTGTACAACATGACCATATGTAAGCTCCTCTGTGGCCTCTTCCTCAATAAGTCTCACGACATGGAAGCATGATGAGGTATAACAGAAATGCAAGTTATCATGTGGCAAAACTGTTAAAATGGTCAATGTTTCATGTTAATGTCATAGGTGCTGTGTTCAAATCTATATATTATGATGTGCCAGTGAAATTAGTAATCCTTAATGTCAACATTTAACTTTTAGAAGGACACTGCTTGAATAGATCAGTACACTGGTTTAAGAAAAAAAAATAAAGCAATGCCATGCTGGTCCAATAGCAGAAAACACAAAAACACTGGAACACAGAAGTAGTGTAATACCTTTTATTGGACCAACATAGGTTTTGCAATTACTCAAGCTTTTGAGCTGACATGAACCCTTTGTCAGGAATTAAGTTAATGATATTAATTAACGTACTTAAATAGTCACTTGTTCCTAGAATGGGCATGTTTTCTAAAATGTGATGGACTTGTAGCAACCAACATCACCAAATGTGAAGGAGATGCTATTACAATGAATAATCCACAAAATTCAACCTTGGCAGTAAGAGCACAGAGGGAGTATGTGCTACACTCCTGGATTTGGGTCTCCAACTTCCATAACTGAATTAGACTGCACACTTGCAGAGCTACACCACTCTCTCCATGAACCAATGTCTCCCAGTGCTCCTCTATCCATGGTAACTGCCTCTCACATGAAGTATAATTTTTCACATATACATGCATATATATGCCCACTGTTTCCATGGAAGGCTGTTGAATTCTCCAATTCTACAAAGCTTTCTTCCTGGGCCTGGTAGTACTGCCACCAGCCTGAAGAAAGTCAGAGACCTCCAGTTACTGGTATGCTCTGATTTTGCCATTTGGTATTTCCTTTTCAGGTAGTCAGCTGAAGCAGTCTCGAAAATGTGGCTTTTACAGTTTGTTATTCCTCAGTGTAAATGGTTATCTTTTTCACAGCTAAAAAAAAAACAGTGCATAAATACACTTGTAATAAATAAATGCCAGCCACAAAAACTTAACTTTGCCCTTGCCCTTTACACCATCAGAAAAATTAGGCTAGACAGTAATACTTTATATTAAAAGCAATGTATTAGTTTGAGGGTGAGAAAAAGCTGTCTTAATATATATTTGTTCCCCTTTTCCAAATCCAATTGTTCTAGGTGGCAATCAAGTCAAAAATAAGACAGCTAACATGCACCAAGTTGAATTTTGTATAAAAATAGAATTTGTTAGCACATAAGAAATAAATGATCAAAGTAAAAAATGAAAAGCAAATAAGAAACAAGCTCAACATATATTGCTTAAAGGATTACTGCACAGGATATGGACAACACATGATAGATTGGCATTCTGTTTAGTTTGCAGGTAAAGCCTGTAATGAGCTCTTAAAATAATGTAATCCTGTCCTTTATTACAAATACTGTCATATGCATTTCAATACCCAAGGCTTATATGTTATCTAGTTATGTAAGTATTCTCTGCATGGCAACAACAGAAAGGCTTTCAATGTTGGCAATTCATTAACAGTATGCTTATTAAAACTTACTTGCATCTTACAATCTCAGACAAGCTTACCAGATGGGCGTTAAAGCATTGCTACTTAAACACAGAGCAACAGGCACTTTCTGAATAATAATAAACATAAATCAACAGTATAAAAATATGACAGAAACCAGAACATTCTGCAAAATCAAGGACAGATGAAAAGCCATTGTAGTACTTGTGTCTACCTTGGATGGGGGATAGTCTGCACATTTACACTGCATAACTGCTCCTTGCCTTGCTTGGATACATCCAGAGTCACTACATGGGAGAATGGGGTGCAACAAGTATGTCACAATTTGAAATGTCTCTGGCTGACTGCGATGGCCCTGACACATTTGTCATACATCTCAACCTCAGAGCAATAAATCTGGACAAACACTAATAGATATCATATCTGCTAAACAAAGCAATGCAGTCTCACAATGAAAACAGACTTAGCATTAAAACTTCTCTGCCCTTGAAAACTCACATTCACTGAAACAGCATTGAAACCCAAATTCAAAGAACATACATTTTGCCAGTGGCAGATTAACTTTGGGTTTGGGCTGTTTTCAAATCACAGGCCCCTTGCACACGAAACATACACATGCTCTTTCATACACCTTCTTGATTGTATTAAATTATATTCCTTGTACAATACAGTACAGTTTTAGAGGGTGTTTTAAATTTATTGTTTTGAAATTTTTCCAGTAAACAATGAAACAAAATGCATACACCAGTAATGACAAAACTGCCCATTTCAGAACATTTCCATCATAAAAGTGTACTCAAACTTCTACAGTCCACCAGTATCAGTACATATGCACATTCTCTGAAGAAGTAAAAGTCGTCTAAATAATTCCACATTAAAGAGATCTGTAACTAATGAAGATGTTGCTGCTATCTAACAACTTTGTATTTCATTGTTTCATCTACAAATAAAGTGCCTGTTACCCTTGAGGAATAAATTGCCTATCTTACACTAAAAAATGATAAGCTAGCAATATTGCAATAGGGAATGGATGGCAAACTGATAACAGGTTCATAGTTACTAGGTATCTTCACCAAAAAGGAGTGCAGCATCCACCCCCTTTGCACAGTAAGGTATCAGCAATGCATCTATCTACTGTGGGAGTAGAACCCACAGCCTTCTGTATCAAAAGCAAGCATACTATCTGCTGTGCTATTAACAAGGGAAGCAAACTCAGCATAAGCAGCACTAAACTTTTGCTCCCCTGTAGCTCTCAGCTCCTTGTAAAATCTACTCACTCAGCTGTATCTCTGAACTTTGCAGCACAAAGAAATCTGGAAAAAGCCAAAGTTTATTGTGGGGGGGGGACAAAAGCCTAAAAACCAGGGACACATTTTAAACATTGCTTGTATAATGTTGGAAAGTTGCTAGAATAAAATGCTGTGTTACCACCATACATTTCACTGCCAAGCTTTAAACCCAGGACCCTGTGCAAAACAGTCAGAGCAACATACCACCATGCCAAATCAGCTGTTTTGTGACTGAGGAAGACGGAAACTTAAAGGGCTACCATTTATTGAATTCAGTTCTCACCATAGCACAGCTGTCAAACTCTTAGCACAAAACACCTGAACAAAGCCAATAATGGGTGAATACAGCCCCCAAACATTCAGTGAATTCAATTCTTACCATAGCTCTCAATCTCTTAGCAAAAAACACCTGGACAAAGCCAGTAATGGGGGACTATAGCCCCCAAACATATTCAGTGAATTCAGTTCTTACCATAGCTCTCAACCTTAGCACAAAAAAACATGGATGAAGCCAATAATGGGGGAATACAGTCCCAAAAATAGGGACAAATTTCAAATATCCATCTTATACCCTTAGAAAATTGCTAGAATAAAAGCTTTTGTGTTACCATGTAGTTTCTGAAGAATATGAAGTCTGATATTCAAATGCGTGTCATTTTTAACATTTGTTAACCAGGAAAGTCTGACTTGGAACAACAGCTAATTTTTAGCAGAGGCCCAGGGAGAAACACTCCAGACAGACACATGCCTTTGTAAGATGGGAGGACATTAGAAGAAACAAACAAAGGGAGGGCATATAGACTTCAGAGAGAAGGTAAGTAACCCCAGCCAAGAATCAAACCAAAGAACTTGTAGTTGTCAGGCAACAATGCTACCAATGCACCAATGCACTACTGGCTTTGCAAGAACACAAAAATACAGAAACCACAGATTTTATGAGGAATAGAACAAGTATGAGGGAAAAATCTGCAATGTTTTTACAAATGGTGGTGGGTAGGGAATTCAGGCTCCTGCCACCTGGGCTCAAAGTACAGGGTTCAAGCATTATTCTCTACCCACCACCATGTAGCAACTGGGGCATTTTACAACACGCGCACACACACACACACACACACACACACACACACACACACACACACACACACACACACACACACACACACACACACACACACACACACTACCTGTCCTCCATAAAACAGCACACACGCTAAGTCCTCCATAAATCGGCCACCGATCCACAAATCCTCTACCGTGAAGCAGCTAAGTCCTCTGGTATCCTGGTCCACGCATGGGTTTCCTGCAAGAGATGGCTAGAGCACCCTGTCCCATGAGAGTAGGCTGGAGCCTTCATCCTGCGGGCGATGCAGTCCGGTGACCTTCCGGTCTGTGCGGTCATCACCGCACAGACCTATGGGCTGGAAGGACAGAGTTTCCTGCCTTCCATATCCGGACTGCCTAACAGTTCGCTGTGGAATGAGCACACATGTGTGGAGTCCGTGAATTTTTTTTTTTTTATTTTATTTTTCAATTTTATTGTTTATTTTCTTTATTCTACAGGTGGGGGAGGGAGGCTGCAGTCCTATAGCACGAGCCACACCTGCAAAAGTTACACATTCTTTTACTTAAAGGGAACATTTTAAGAAATGAGTTGATCAATTAGAAAATCATGGCTGTGGGTAAAGCTCTCATTCTTTTTATGTTGATGGTGTGTCAGTGCTTTATAAAACAGTCAATGCAGTAGATTTATGGGCCAAGAATGACATATTTTGTCCTGTTCGGATAAATGGCAAACACACAGAGGTCAAAGGTGATACTGGCTCAAAGTGTAATGTTATGTCTCCAGAAACATTTGCTAGAGTATGTGCTGCTGAAAGGCTTGATTTGGCAAAGTGTATGAAGCTTGTTGCTTATGGTGGTGAAGAGATTCATACTGAAGGCTCAGTGATGCTTTCATGTTACTCTGCTGGAAGATACTACAACTTATTATTTTATGTGGTCAAGAGGCATGTCTAGTCACTATTAGGCCTCAGAGGCACTTTGAAAATGGGACTGCTTTCATTTAAAAAGGAAGTTCATCATGTTAGCTTATAAGACCACTACTCGAATTTTGCCCAGTCTATGCTGATCTTTTCGAAGACAAACTAGGCAAGCTTCCAGTTGTGTATTCCATGAAGTTAGACCCAAATGTTAGTCCAGTTGTCAGGCCACTCAGGAAAAGTTCCAATAGCTATGCAGACTAGAGTTAAAGCCAAACTAGGCAAAATGGTGCAACAAGGTGTGATTTGTCCAGTCGGTTCAGTGACTGCAACTGAGTGGATATCTTCCATGGTGGCAGCTGATAAGAAAAGCTCAGATGGCATCAGAATATGTATTGACCCACAAGATTTGAACAAGGCACTAAAAAGACCTCTTCATCCAATGCACACAGTCGAAGAAGCTGTAGGTCTGATGCCAAATGCTACTGTTGTTACTGTCTTAGATGCAAAGAGTTCATTTGGGGAAATTTTGTTTGACAAGAAATCTTCATTGCTCATTACTTTCAGTACTTTGTTTCAAAGGTACAGATTTTTGAGAATGCCTTTTGGGATAAATTCTGCAAGTGAAGTCTTTCAATGTGAAATGCAGCAAAATTTTTTCTGGGTATCCTTCTGCTATTATAGTAGAAGACATACTAGCAGGAGGTAATGGTGAAGCAGAGCATGAGAGAAACCTCAGAACAGTTCTGGAAAGGTCACACCAAGTGAATCTTAAGCTGAATCCACAGAAATACAAATTCAGCTTAGAAGAAGTTACTTACTTTTGTCATTTATTCACCAGTCCAGGCCTACAACTAGACCCTTCTAAGCAAACAGCCATTTTCGAGATGCCAGCTCCAGACAATGTTCAAGCCCTGCCATGTTTTCTTAGCATGGTTAACTAACTAGGCAAGTTAATTCCAGACTTGAGTCAAATATCACGACCACTCAGAGAGCTAACACATAAAGATGTATCTTGGTCTTGGTTAGAACAGTACCAGACAGCATTTGATGTACTGAAACAGAGAACTGCCAGTCCACCTACTCTCAGACACTATATTGTCCACAAGCTAGTTACTCTTTCATGTGATGCTTTGAAATTTGGTCTTGGCACAGTAATTTTACAAGAGGTTCAACCAGTTGCTTATGCATCCAGAACTCTTACCCAAGTTGAAATGTAATATGCTCAGATACAGAAAGAGCATTTGGCAATTGTGTTTGCGTGTTTGAAGTTCCATGATTCTGTGTATGGTAGACCTATGTTGTTGTTTGTCTTTTCGGCTTTTCCCAGTAAGGAGTTGCCACAGCGGAACTCCGGTCCGGTAATGACTGGCAGTAGATTTTTATGGTGCCAAGTTGCCAGATCAAAAAAGATCATCAACCTCTAGTCACTATTCTGAGAAAGCCTATGCATACTGGAACAGCCAGATTGCAGCACATGATGCTCAGATTGCAAGCCGACAGTTCAAAAGATTTGCCGAAGAGTGGGAATTTACTCATGACATGAGTAGCCCAGAGTATCTGCAGTTGAATGGTTTGGCAAAATGTGCAGTTCAAAGTGCAAATCAGTTACTAGAGAAGTTAAAACAAGACAACAGTGATGTTTTCCTAAATCTCTTGAGTCTCAGAAATATTCCTCATGATAAACATCTTAGTTCACCTGCTCAGAGACTTCTGTCGAGACAAACCAGAAGCACATTACCCATCAGTAGTCAACTGTTGGTTCCATGTGTCAAGAACAACAGGTCATTGAAAGCCAGTCTGTTGAAGAAATGTTTAACCCAGAAGTCCTATTACAATAAGATCAGCAAACCGATCAATCCATTATGAGAAGGAGAAGTGGTAAGGATGGAAACATCCAAAGGTTATGATCAGACTGGAGTCCTGAAGAATATCTGCCCAGAGCCAAGACTTGTACATTGTGGAATCACAAGAGAAGAATTCAGGCAGAATTGAAATTTAATACCAATGTCCAAGCCTATGTCACAACATGTAGCTTGTGAGAAAGACTCTTCTCAGAGTGAGTTATCCAGTGTTCCAGTTCCAGTGGAAGTTCCAGAGAGTATCCCCATTCCTGTGATGAATCCTGAAGTTCCTGATAAGAGTTGTTTACCGAAGACTGTGCCTGTTGCTAAACCCAGTTCTGATTGTTATATAATGAGATCAAGTTGCATCTCCAGACCATGTTCCAGATACATGGCAACTTGGACATGAACATTGGGTTTGTTTCTGACTGTCTATATTGATGCATGTTTAACTGCAATATTGTTTTGATAAAGGATAGTTTTTTAAGAGGGAGGATCTAGATCAATGTATGTATATCTCTTTAAGATGCCATCCAAGGGCTTGCACAAGTGTATAAATACTGAGCACGTGCAAGCCTGGCTGCCATTTTCTAGTAAGCTGTTGAGATGTAAGCATGCATTTGTGTAAACTCTGTCTGTCAATCAGTTTGTTTATATTTACTGATGCTGCTATCCATCCTGATGTGTTTTTATGTAATAAAGCATCTTAAACAAACTACCCCACCTGCTTGTCTTCGATGTACAAGGGGACGAGTGACAACAACCATGGTTAACAATAACAGTAATACATGTATTTATTTTCCTTTTCTATTAAAATGGCTTCCTGGGTGGCCATGGTGGTGCAGCAGTTAGCATTGTCACCTCACAACAAGAGGTTCTCTGGTTCAATCCTTGGCTGGGCTGCCTTCTGTACAGAGTCTCCATGTCCTCCCTGTGGTCACGTGGGTTTCCTCTGGGTGCTCTGGTTTCCTCCCACATCCCAAAGACATGCTGTAGGTGGATTAGACACTAAATTAGCCCTAGGCATGAGTGCGTATGTGTGTATGCCTTCCGTGGAAGGTTGGGCACCGGGCTAGCAACTCAACACCGTAAAACTCTGCTGCCAATCATGAGCAGACAGGTGACCCACTGTGGTGACCCCTAACTGGGAAAAGCCAAAAGAAGAAGAAGATTAAAATGGCTTCCTGCAGTTGTCCTTGTGGAATGTAGATGCTATAGCTATCTACATTCAATACCCAAAATAGAGAGAAGGAAAGTTACCATTTAATCTTTTGAACACCTAGCAGTCTTGCATTACACTATACTAGTCAAAATTTAGGAATCCCTTTCTAGACACAAGTGGATATTTAAGGACTATGTTTAACATAAGCAACTTAATAACTCCTGATGAAGGGCTCACTCCAACTTGAATGCTCAACTAATTGCAAAATCAATGTTGGTCCAATAAAATATATTACATCATGTCTATGAAGCTGCGGTGGTGCAGCGGTAGCATTGTTGCCTCACAGCAAGAGGTTCTCCTGTTCAATTCTTGGCTGGAGTGCCTTCTGTGTGGAGTCTAAATGTCCTCCCCATGGTCGAGTGGCATTCAAAAGATGTGTAGAATGGGTGTGTCTTTGTTGAAGGTTGGATGTTGAGCTGGCACCTCGGCACCCATAAAAAAATCTACTGCCAATCATTAGCGGACCAGAGTTCCGCTGTGATGACCCCTAACTCGGAAAAGTCAAAAGAAAAACAAAACATCATGTCTGTGTTCCACTGTCTTTGTGTTTTCACACTGCTTTATGTTTTCCCATTTTTTAGCTTCTGCCTTTGTATGGTGCTTCACATTGTGCATCTTTGACTGTCAGTGTTGACTAGCAGTGAACGACAGTTAAATTTCCAAGACAAAAACTTAAAGGGCCAAATTCAATAAAGCCTACACTAAGTGTACATGATATGTATTCAATACAATTCTTAACACATTTTTCTAGTCACTCCGAAAGATTACATTAAGTGTACATATAGTCTACACTTTGTGGTAACCTGTATGACTCGCTGTCAATATTTAAAGCAGCAAGAAAATCAGAAAGGAAAACTAAAATTAGGAGAAAGAAGACATGCATTATGTCTGTGTTGTCTGTTCGCTCAGAGCTTTGTACACTTAGTGTACACATAGTGTACACTTAACGTAGGCTTTATTGAATCCGGCCCTTATTTGCCATGCTGTTAGCGCAAACAGGAATGGCACCAGTGCACATCAGTCAACATTCTCAACAGTACTAAGTACAGAAAATATACTTGTTACCTGTTCATAGGTGTTTACTAGGCTAATGACCACAAGGGCCTGTTTAAGCCTAACCATGCACCCCAAATCTCTGACAAGTTCTGATACCCTTGATAAGTGTAAGCATGAGCCTGGGAGATGAACCATTTTCAGGTTACCTGCATCCATTAGAGACACAGGTGCCAAACCAGGGACGAATTTCAGGTTTCCCATCCAATTGTCCAAGTTGGACTTGAGTTGGGTTAGGGAAGAACTCTGTTTCACATGGATGGGGAGCCTGTTCCATAGATGGGGTAGTCTCTGGGATACATACCTATCTCTCCAGCAGGTCCTATCTATATCACAGACAAGGTTTAAGTCTTTAGAGCAGGTAATTCTGGTGCTGTTTGTTTTGTGGATATGAAGGAGGTTCATCAGAGTGGGGTCTGACAATGCCCTGTATGCCAGGCATAGATTCCCCCCTCAAAAGCCTTTAGGAGACAGAATACAGGATAGGGCCTTGAGGCGGTCTGCATAGGACATATTACTTATGCCCTGTATTTTTAGTGAGGAACCTCTGTGGACATTCCAATTGTTGGATATGCCAGGTTAGGTACATACCAAAGGGGGCATTGCACTCAATGATAGGTCTGATGAATGCTGAATATAGTGGAACAATGACTTCCAGGACTTAGATGCCATACCTTTGTTTATAAGTTGCGCAACATAGAATGATTTCCTCACCACCGTAGACACGTGATGATCAAAGGATAGATTACTATCTATGTGTGTCCTTAAGTCCCTGACTACTGTGTCAACTCTAAGGGGTGTGTTGTCATTATGATAGTTAGCAGGGATGGATGACTGCCCAAAGGATACTATTATGCATTTCTTGCCATTTAGTTTTAGTACATGGCTTTGACACCAGTTGTTTGTCTGTGTCAGCCCCTCCTGTAGAACATTTGTGTCAGTGTGAGATTCAATGACAGCTCCTAATTTGCAATCATCTGCAAATTTAGTAAGCCAGAGATAACTGACACTGGCCTTGACTTCTGAGAAGTAAATGCCAAAAAGGAACGGTCCAAGGACTAATCCCTGAGGGACTCTACTTGTGACTGGCCTTTTAGCAGAGGTGGACTCCTCAATTCTAACTTCCTAGGTCCTGCCTGTAAGCCAGTTGGCTATCCACCGGGTGACATATGGGCTCTTGAGTTTGTCAACAATGTCAGAGTGAGGTATTCTGCCAAATGCCTTGGCTAGGTGAAGGTAGGCAATGTGAATGATTTTGCCTCATCCTTTGCTATGGTGACGTTCTAAAAGAAGTCCACCAGGTTGAGTAGGCATGATCTGGCCTTGACAAAACCAAACTGGGTTGGGTTCATTGTCTGAAGGTTTAGTATATTTCTGTTGATCATCTCCATGATAATTATTTCCATGCCTTTACATATAAGACTAGTGAGGCTTATGAGTCTGTAGTTTCCAGGGTCTGTAGATGGCCCACCTTTGTGCAGAGGGATGACTCTTGTCTTTCTCCATTCATGAGGCATGAAGCCTGTTTGGAGGCTACAGTTAAATAGTAATTCCAGAAGCCCTGATAGGTCATGTTTCATGCTATTTAAAAGGCATCTTGGGATATTGTCTGGGCCCACTGATGCAGTGTTCTTGGTCTTAGAGAGATCATTAAGGATCTGTTCCATACGGATAGCTGGGGTTATATTTGATGATATTTCCTGAGGAAAGGTTGAGCGGGAGAGAGGAGTAAAGTTGGAGGTGAATTTATTAACCAGGAGGTTTGCTGTATCTTCTGGCTCTGTATAGGTGGCTCCATTTACAATGAGCTCTGCACACAATTGTGCATTGCCTTTGAGGTTGCGGACATAGCTAAAGAATGCTTTGTGGCTGTCCTTGGCCTGGGAGGCCAAACATACCTCAAATTTGTCCTCTGAGTTGTTTGTTTAGTTTGATGAGAGTGCTTTTATCCTGCTTGGTGCTACATTTCCTAATTTGTGCCATGATTTACTTCCTCCAGTTATACAGCTTTTGTGATTTTGTGATTCCACCAGGTTGGCTTGTTTTTTTTGAGTTAGTTCTGCACTTTTTCTTAGTGGGTACAGATGCCTCTGTGCAGCTATTAACATGCTGGTACAGGATTTCTGTGAACAGTACTGCATAGGCAGAAGTGTTCTCGGGATTTATGGGGGCTTGAAATTTTGCCAGGTTCTCACTTAATAGCAGGAGGTTAGCCTTAGAATAGTTCCTGAATATTCCAGGTTTTATTTTTACTTCAAAGGAGACCATTTTGTGGTGTGACCTTACCAGGGAAGGTATTACAGTAGGGGGTGTGCAGCAGTCTCCCATATTAGTAAGGACCAGGTCCAGTATGGTTGCACCCCTGGTTGGTGCATTGACTATTCAGCCAGGCAGTTTCTGTTTACAAAATCCTGGAATCTGTGTGCATGTAAGTTTGGTGTTGTATAGGATTCCCAGTTAATAGTGGGATAATTAAAGTCACCCATGAATATGGTATTGGGTTTAATGTGTCTATATCATAACACTGAAGCAGCAAAACTTAGAATGTTATGGTATCAAACCCAAAACCTTGAAGACTGAAAACAGCGAAGCCGTGGAACATCGAATTCTTTCCCAGGGAAAGAATTTGGTGGGCTGTTTCCGCGGCTTTGCTATTTCCTCCACTGTGTTACGATCTCAGAGTTGGTATATTTAAGTAGGGGCAGTGTGGGGGGCACAGCCCCCCACTTTGGGGGTGTGGGGGGGGGTGAAGCCCCCCACATTAGACATAGTAGTGTTTGTGTGTTTTGTGTTTTGTGCTGGAACATCGCTGTTCTCAGTTTCGGAGTTTTACGTTTTCGCGGTTACAAGTTTGATGTTATAGTGTTCGATGTTATTGCGTTTTGATCACGTGATATAAACCCAAGTTCAACGGTTACTGTTTCTAATAAGTTTAAATACATGGTATGGGTTTCCTGGGTCATAGAAGGGGACTATAACTTGCAGGGAAGTGGTACTGGATTTTACCTGTGGTGATTTGAACATAGAGCAGCTCAAGTGCATTGTCTTGTTTGACCTGCTTTGAAGTATATTTATTTTTGATGTAAATCGAGATACCTCCACCTTTAGTCCCTGCCTGTGAAGTAGCTGGCCTAAATGTGTGGAAGGCATTATAACCTTGCACTGCTAGTGTGCTCTCCACAGCTTTAAATCATGTCTCAGTGACTACACAGACATCAGCATTTTCTAGTCTAAAGAGAACTTCTGGGGAGTGGAGTTTTTTGTTTAGACTCCTAGCATTGAGCAGTAACACCTTTAGATTTTTTTGGTTTTGATTTGCTATGTTGGAAGTAATTTCAGTTTGGCATTGCTTAAAAAAGGCACTATGGGGGAAGACAATGTTTTAGCTATTATTCAAAAGTCTAGAGAGGAGAGGTGCAGACCATCACTGACACAGCAGCGTTGTCTGTTGACCATCTCCTTCCATGCTAACAAATATTGCACCCCCTTAGAATGACAGAAAAAACTAAGCCAATTATTGAAGTCAATCATCCTTTGTTCATATTGTGGTATCATCTTGTAGAAGGCAAAATACTGCTCATTACTAGGCTCATACCAGCCTGAGACACATATTCTGAGAGCTCCATGATGTCTCACTTCATATAGTCTAGGGAGGTACACCACAGGTCATTTACACCCATATGGGCTATGAATGAGTCATATTGATAAGTGTGGTCTAATTACATGAGTGCATGTGTAATGTGATGGATCCTAGCCCTTAAAAAGCAAATGACTGTAACTTTCTCCTTACTCAGCCTGGTGAGAGGGAAATCAGTATGTCTCACAATGGAGTCTCCAATGACTAGAATGTTATATTGTGTAGTGGCTTGCCTTATGAGCTTAGAGGTAGAGGCTCCATGAGATGTAGCTCTATGTGTTGATGTGGGTGTTGTTTTGAAAGAGTGCATTTGGGGATGCTGAGGGTTATGTGTACTTTGTCTAGGAGGTCTTTGTGGTTTAAGAAGGTTACATGTAAGTGTCTCAGCATATGCGGGTCTATATGTCTGCTTTGAACTGTGCATGATGAGTGTAGTGTGTATACTTCTAACAACCTTATTGACATTAGGAGTACATTTATGTGAGAGCTTTGCATCCAGTGACATCGTGTAAATACATCTCTCACATACCATAACAGTTTGTTTGAAAATTAACTGGTTGTCAGTAAACATGATGCAATTTCTACATTGCCTCAGGATGCCCATATCCACCAAGCTGGTAATGGAGACAGTAGGAAAGTTCATATCGACGGCATCAGACCCTTTTATATTGATTAGACAGTTGGAGTAAGAATATCAATCACTGTCAGAAGTATCCAGTTTGCAACTATGTGGACAGTGCTTGTCACTGCAAACTAGTTGTCCTGTGTCCAACTAGATATTGGAGAAATTTCAATTGTGCTTTTACAGGAAAAATGCCACTTGAGGTGTCTGAACATTTGAGGGGAACCTAATACATAGACCCTGAACATTTAAGGATGAAGTATTTAGGCAGATATTCTGAAGTTAGAAACAAATCAAGCAGTACTTACTGAAAACAAAGAATTAACTTGTCAAGGATGATGAAAAGAGGGGAGTCGTGTGAATGACTACTACCAGGCTACTACTAATTGTAGGCTCACCACAGCTTTATTATATTGGGATCCAATACTAGTTTGCTTCTTCTCTCACCAGAAGCAAAATCTTAGCACCAATCCCAAGACGAAAAGCAGGCCACAGCCTGTTTGGTGATCCACAATCATGTCTCAGATGATGCAAGGGTCTGTAGGCTTGTAGTCTTTTTCTGGTAGATGCCTTGAATAGCAACCAGACCAATCAGATATGTTACACACAGGCAATCACTCTCCAATTAGAAACAGTCAGGAATCAATGCACTCTGGTCATTTTCTCACCAGGATCATAATAAAAGCACAGATTACAAACTGTTACCTATAAAGCAGTTATTAGGCTTTCTGGTGATCAGCAGTCTCCAGGAAATAATGTCCCTGTACTCCTTCTCTCATCAGGAGAAACAGAAGCACTAATCCCAAGATGATTACTGAGAGGCAGTTATATACCTTTCTCTGTGGCTCAACGTGCTAATGCAGTAACATCTGAGTAACAGCAGAAGTAGTTCAAGATTCAAATCCAGATTACAGATTGTTTACTGATGCAGTCAGTATTGCAACACAACTCTGTCTCATAAATGATAAATAAGTTAATTAAACACTTTATGAAGTTTGTTAAGCATAATAATGATCATTGTTAATTAAAAGTACATTTGCATATATATATATATATATATGATGGCACCAATATTTGTTGGGATAAAGTATAACTCATTACAATTATCACCATTAGGTGTATAGGACAGTATGTCATGTAAAGTACTCATGGCCCCTTCCTTAACATTTGTTATTGAGGGCACTCAAATTAATACAAAAGAAAACATTTTAAATGAATAAGTAATTGCCCCAGAATATATGTTCTACAACATAACAGCTCACAGTCCAACACATAAAGACTTATCAGAATTAGATCGACCTCCAGTCATGTTCAAATTGTTACACCTCAATTTACAAACTGACAATATTATTTCAACTGTGGCAGTCACAGTTTGCATGTAAAATATAGTAGTTCAGTTCCTTTTTGTCAGTAGTTTGATTCTCAGGTGCAGTCACAGTTTGTAAAATGCACGTCCCAAGCAATTATGTCCCAGTTTACATAAATGTATCTAATAACAACACTGATTATTACCAGCATAATTAAAAATGACATGTCAAATCTGTATTTCTGTCACAAGTGTATATGTAGGATTACTATCAACCATACCAGAGAGCATGGTCAGAGGTGTTAATAAATCATTTCAAATGTAAATCTGATATCATCTTTAGTAAGTGATCTGGAGAAAATGAAAGTAATGACAGTGACATATTACTCATGTATGGTATAATACCTTGTCTTAGTCAATATATGACGAGTTCACTGTCATATTATCCACTACATGCTGCATGGTATAATACCTTGTCTTAGTCAATATATGACGAGTTCACTGTCATATTATCCACTACATGCTGCAAACTATGTTTACATGCTAACACATTAGACTTTCAGTTGATGTACAATGGTATGGGACCTTTGGACACATTGATGTACAATGGTATGGGACCTTTGGACACATTGATGTACAATGGTATGGGACCTTTGGACACATTGATGTACAATGGTGTGGGACCTTTGGACACATACTTGAGTGGTATTAAGTAGTGTAATTTCATATGTCTGACATATATATTTTGTATTTATATTGCACATTGTACAAATATTAGGAAATATTAACAATGGTAGACCAAGTAATGAAGATTAGCACACAATTCCTATGCTGAAGTGGCAGGAATGCTTGGTTGTTACTCTGCTGTTTGAGAGCTGTGATTATCATATATACGGTCAATATGCCGTAATGTGAAACAGCTACATATCATTCACATGAGCACAGTGCCATAGATGAAATGATACACAAGTTATTTGACTAGTATGTAATTACTTGTTAACACATTGCTATTTTTATCTGTTTGTCTAGACACATTTCTTTTCACCCAAGTATGTGATGCATGCTTCATGTATGGGCTATCTTACACTTCTCCTGTGGCACTTGCAGTTAATGCAATGTACTTTAGCTTATGTACTTAGATAAGTGTTTGAATCCAGCAGTGAATGATGTGTGTGTGTGTGTGTGTGTGTGTGTGTGTGTGTGTGTGTGTGTGTGTGTGTGTGTGTGTGTGTGTGTGTGTGTGTGTATTTAACTGTAGGGCTAGGTAGAACAGGCCTCATCCACAGACCTGATGTGTACACTACCACTCTGGTGAAAAATATATACCAGTAGAAGATTTTGCAATCAATTTCTTTCCCTTTTAAGCCAAACATATGCTCTGCAAAACACTGAAGAATTGATCCATTCAAATGAGCACTATTTCACACTTGTAGTTGGAAATTCCTGTGGTGCTGGTGGTTGATAAAATGTATTCAAGCTTATAGAAGTAGACAGATGTTTGAATATAGCAGTGACTGCCTAGTATCAAGCTATGTAACTCTAGTGCTAGGTAGAAATGGCTTCAACCATCTGATCTGACAGTTTGCAGCACGAGAGGGCTTCACATCATTTTTAGTCCCTTTTAGCCCAAACAACTACTCTGCAACATAATGAAGATGGAAATCCTTCAAATATTCTCTATAAACTATATGTAGTCAAACTTCTGGGGTGCTAGCAGATGATAAAATGTACTTGAGCTTGTGGACTTAGATAGGTAGGTTGATCAAATCTAGCAATATCTGACTAGATGAAGTCCATTATTTACATTTGGATGAAAGCACATATATTAAACTTCCATGCTTTTTGCTTTAGAGTGTGTGCGGTTTATGCAGTTTGAGATTTTATTTTCCACAGTTCGGATTTGTTTGGGTTTTTGCTATTTATATTTAACTATGCTTTCTTGTGACTGTGAGTATTGGGTAGGGTAGGAGTTGTCTGTGGATAAATATAAATGATCTTCTTGTCTGTTCAGTTTAATCAGTTAGTAATCAATCTTTGCAAGACTAGTGTCCATTTATGCAAAGTTAGTGTATTTTACTGTGTTGCTTCTGAAACAACCATGGAATACATTATTATGTCTGACTTTTTACCACAAATGGTCATCTGAGATGTGCACAGTCATGAAGTAGCAGTGTAATTAATGGGTACAAGGGCCCCCTGTGTAAATTACTCCATTATTATTTGATCATTGTTAAGCAACAGCCACTGATCTGGCATGGTAGGAGTGGTATTATACAGTGTATTGCATTTGCTGAAATTAGTATAAAACTAGTATTGCTATGGCCCATGCTTGTCTGTGTGCGTGTGTGCGTGTGTGCGTGTGTGCGTGTGTGTGTGTGTGTGTGTGTGTGTGTGTGTGTGTGTGTGTGTGTGTGTGTGTGTGTGTGTGTATATGTGTATATGTGTGTATGTGTGTTTGCCTCTTCTGACATACCTTGCTTGTATCAGTATGTGCATGCATGTGTGAAAAATCAGAGCATCTTGTGATAAATCTGACTTGGATCTATCTATCCCCACAAGTCTTTGACTTCTCGATTTATTGTAAACTGCTACTTATTGTAAACTGCTAATTTGTCAGACACAACTTATTTCTTCCTTGAAAGAAAAGAAAAGACTGAATATATTACTTTAATCAATTGTTTTGTTTAGACCATCATTTGATCAAAATGTTGAAAAAACCCCCCTCTAAAATGTACTTCAGATCATCTGTAAACTCATGGCTTCTGGTGGCCTAGTAGCCTCCAGAGCCCCATTTACTTAATTATTTATTCAATAGTTACTAAAGTGGACACTTGACCAGTTATGGTGTATTTAATGGATGCAGAAGAAAAGCAAAGATGAAGAGCAAAACTGGATTTATTTCTTTAGTCATGATTTTTGTTGACAATCATTAAATGAAAAATCTAAAACGCACCTCAGAGCTTAAAGAACACCCACAGTTTCTGGGGACCTAGACACCCAGATATGCCTGGCTTAATTAAGTTATTTCCTCCTTAGTTATTACATTACAGCCTTGAACAGTTAGAATGTGTTGAAATGACACATGAAAAAGCTGACGAGTAAGAAAATGAGTAAAGGTAGAAAAGTAATATGTATTGTCATGATGAGGCCAGGAATGAGGGGGAACCTGGGGTCACTGATAGATGTGATCATGGAGGAGGGGTGTACAGCAGGAGGGGGACCTGTATAGCCCGTCATGTAAGGCACCATTTCACCTATGGCCAGTCCAGCATTTTGTTATGTGTTCTTGAAATTATATCAACAAATTTATATATACACAACTTGAGATTGAACTTAGTTCTGCTGTTGAGGTGAATTTCTCCATATGCTGTGTTATTCACTTTATTATCTAAAGTAAGGGTTTAGTGTTTTATTTGGTGTCACTTTTATCATATTAAGTTGAGCGTGTTTTTGTACTACACTGTTATACAATATTTCAAGGAAAAACAGCAATTTTTTTTTTTACAAAATAACTAGGCAGCACAGCAGCTCAAACATGGACTGTAGTGCATTTCAAAGTCATGACAGCCCATATCCTAAAGAAAGTCAAACATAACTGACAAGTACACTTCAGTGATTTGCTGTTTTCTAAAAATAACAAAGGAAATCTTTATATAGACAAGGAACCAGTCTTACTGGTGAAACATATACTACATACTCATTTGAAAGGTGACCTGAAATTCTCTTTAGAAGAAATGTTTGCATTTGTTTGCCTATTTTTAACTTGAGCAGCTATATTAGGAAACAGAACATTACACCATCAATGGGTTCCTAGAGCTATTCTTAAGTTAAACATCTATTTTAAGAAACATGTAATTTCTCCCTGAGGACCTGCAGAGTGATACCTAGATGTTGCCAGGAGGTATAAACTGCTTTCACTTAGAATTTACACCTTAAAACAATGAAAGCATGTTGTGACCTGTACTTGTAAAGTTTAAATAGTAGATCAAGTTCTTAGTACAGAACACAGAACTTTCCATGTCCACATCAGTTCACAACTCTCTTCTGTGAGTACACTAAATAGCAGAGTTCTCAAAGGCTTGGTATTTGGTCACTATTGTTCTCCCAATTCATTAATCACATTGAAGGAGACCTCCCCTCTCTGTACATTTTTTATGCTGACAATGTTCTTCTCCTACATGCCAACAAATGTCCAGGCCTCTTACAATCACATTCAGAATTATTCTTCTGAGTTATGCCACTGGGCAGAAGCTAATATATTTCTTTTTAATAAAAAAAATGTATGTGTGTGTGTGTGTGTATATATATATATATTATACACACACATACAATTATATGTTTATGCTTTTCACCTCCGACTGCAAGTTACCTAGTATTTTCCTAATTTCCATTCATGAGATGGATAATAAGTCTATCCCCCAGTTACTGAATAATACAGATACCTTGGCTCCACCCTCTCCTTTTCACCTTACACTGAGAGAATCAAAAATAATGTTTTTACACAGATAAATTCTGCTATAGAATGTCATATCTGATCTCCTCTACACCTTATACCTTCCTGGTTAAAAATGTCCTTCCCAAGTTGGAATACCATCTTCCATTCCTAGCCTTTAATTCCATCTGTGACACTAAGAGAATTCGGATAACAGAAAAGAAAATCTGTCATTTCACTTTCCTTGCTGGCAGCCATTCTCAGCACTGTAATGTCCTAAAAGTTTTAACTGGCTGCTTGTCACAGAAAGTTCAACTTTCCTCCTTAGCAATCTTTAAAATACTGCTTGAGAGCTATTGCCCACAATTCAGAAGAAAACTGCTTATAAGCGACCCAACATACTCCCTATGGAACTAACAGCAAGAGCATTTTTATTGTAGCCTTTTCCAAATTGGAGCCAATTTATAGAACAAACTTCCTCCAGAAAGAAAAGTTGAAGGCCTCTCTTCTAGGATTCAAGAAAGTTCTCTCTGAACATCTTCATAAGGAGGCAACAAGCAAACACTTCAATGACAAAGGATGATAAGCAACCTTCTCCAACCTAAAACTCAAACTTTAATATAAGCAACACTTCTTGAAATTTACTTTGGTCTGTTTTTAATATTTTTACTTGTGAGATTCGGGTTGTTTTTGTATTGAATATTTTTAGTTGCAGGATTCAGTTAAGATCCCTTCATATGTTCATACATAAGCCATGAATCATCTACGTGACTGTCTTTTACAGCTTACACTTTTGTCATAAGAATATCATGTAACTGTACATTGTAGTCACGAAATAACTCCTGGCAGGCTACCCTATTTTGCTCTGACACTGTCTTCTACCCTATGCAGTTATTGTCTACTTATTGCTGCTATGTACATGTCATTATTGTTTACCTTATCTGTGTCATTTACCAACTTCACCTTTTTGATTTATGCATATAATTGTCAGTTTTTACTTCATACATTGTAGTAAGACACTTTTGATTTGTTGTTTTTCAAATTTGTATAATGTTTGCATGATCTATGTATGTTTTGTTTGTGCTCTGTGCCTAGGTCATGACTGAAAAGAGTCTTTTTACCAACCCACCCACCTGGATATGAAATAAATAAACATACAATCTCAAAAGTTTTTTTCTCTCGTTTTCAGAATTTCTCTTTAGGCTTCAGTACATTTCTTTGTTTTTTAACATAATGATAAAAGAAGAGGGTCATGGGTCGTGGCAAAATTAATTTTATTCTCTTGGGTTGTGGTGAGGTGGAGTTCAAGTGATTAATTCTGTCAATCATACTGTGGCCATTAATAAATGCAAAGATGGTCTCATCTGTGCCACACTCAGAAATTGTAGATGAAGCCCTCTGTGTCTTGACGTTTGATCCTTTTGCCAACACAGTTGATCTTTCTAACATATGGACTCAGCACTTAAACTTATGAAAAAATACTTGGAAAAGAAATGCATTCCTACGAGGAAAGCTAACTTGGTCTATACTTCTCATATAGTTCCTCCCTTTAAATTTGTTATTTTACAACAGTATTTGGTGTTCATGCAGCATCACTTTCATTAATAACAATCATCTTCAACTACTTAACACTAATATTTTCCTTAATTTATTAATTAATTTTTCTAACACCTACTTTATACTATTCAGTCTCATATGGAAGCTGAAACCTATAATGTCAAGCAGCAGATTTCAGGGCGTGATCCCATCTGATATGAGATTGCAGTCCATTACTGATTAATAATTTCAGTATTATATTTCTCACAAATACTTTCCTATGAGTAGCCAGTTACATTTTTATCTTCATTTCACCTAGCACTCATCCAGTTCCATAGAGAGACAGATAACATTTTCTTTATTTACTCTTCCTTTCCTTAAACCAATGTATTTTCACTCAGTTTGATAAACAACTGCTGGACACTCCGTCTCATGTCTTCTTCTCCTTAGCCCATTTCCTGCTTACCATTGAGACAAGAATATGACACTTCTAATGACATTTATGGGCTCCTATCCCAGTCTGTAAGTGTTGGGGAGGTTACAAGCCTCAGCTAGCCCCTTCTATGAAACATGCTCATGTATGTTGTCAACATATGCACCTTTCCAAATATGCTCAGAATATAGTGCTGCTGAAAAATGACTTTGTATTTCTGAAGCTCAGCAGTCAGTGTCATTTAACTTCCACTCCTTGGCAGTACTGTTCTGGTATATTCAATCCCCTTTCCAAAGAAAGTGAATGACAGTTGGCCCACAACTGCATTCCACTTATGTTTACTAAGCTAAATGTGCCCTGGATGCCAACAGCAATTAGGAGAGAAGCACTATATTAGCAGGCTGACTTCTGTCTCATTTTCTTCAGTATTGTCTTACTTTATCTTTAGTTGAACAACCTCCTGCTCTCAGGAATACCTCCTTCTGTTTTTCTTTATTCAGTAGCCTCCTTGCCCCACTCTCACTTTGCCAGTGACATTCCATTTTCTTTCTCTCCCACTATCACGTACCCCAGTATCTTAATTCTCTTCCTTTTTACCCTCAATCAGCTGTCTCAATATTTCCATTTAACACAATTTCTCTCCACACCTTTTTAAGATCCCTTCACTTAGGGTATAATTAATCTAATTGCTGTGATATTGTATATCACATATATTCATGGTTGCTTCACTAATTCACTGAAGTCTCTTCATTCAGCTATTTCTGGTTCTCACTTTACATAGAACCAGTATTACTATAATAATAATAATACATATTTAGGGTGTAGGTTATGGTGTTTATGACTGCTGGAGTATGGTCATGACAGTGAAGTCCAAGCAACCAAGCAAAGTAGAAATAAGTTTGATAAATAAATTGTACTTCACACTCTAACAGTGTGTTATCGCAACCATACAGTGGTTAGGGTTCTTTCACTTTTATAATTTAAGCAAGTGCTAAAAAAGTTACACTTAAGGATGCTTTTATTATTTTGGACTGTTGTCCATGTATGAAATGGTACGGTGCCATTTTATTTGGAGTGAGATTTAAGGTGATGCCTTGCAGCTATGTTTAGATTATAAAATATGTTAGGAAAATGCTTTTTAAACAAAGCAGTAGTTGTAATTGTCTATACAGCTAATTGTTGAGACCAACAGAATGATCCCATATTCGTCCCTTTGGCAATAAGTAATCCCACAGTAAAGTTCCTGATTTAGGAAGACTCAGCTCTGTCAGCTGGGAAACAACACTGCTTTGAGTAAAGCAGAAGATCAGAAATAACATTTTATAGTGTATGTTACTCTGGGACTTTAGATAAGCAATTAACATGATCATTAAGGTTCCATTGATGTGGGTGCTGCAGAGTTTCTGGATACGCTTTGAAAGGTAAACAACATGGTGGGCATTTTCCTTTCTGAACAGCTATGACTTAACATTTTCCTTCTTTACTTTTTCTTGTTTTGATGACAGATCTCTGTGAGTTATGCAAGCAATAATGCTTGAAGAGGTGTGTATTACAGGGAAATAAAGGAACACCCATGATGTCAAGAAGATCAATTCAGCAAGTGGAGGGTCTCCTCACCCCTGCAAGGTCTATTTCCCTTTTTAACACTCTCACAGAAAGACATTAATGCACTTTGGAAATGTGCTATCTGTTAAGTTGTTCTTAATTTTTTTTATTCATGGTATATGCTCTTTTTATTCTTGGTATATGCTCTTTTATAAGGGCCACGGTGGTGCAGCAGTTAGTGTTGTCGCCTCACAGCAAGAGGTTCTCCCGTTTGATTCTTGGCTGGAGTGCCTCCTGCATGGAGTCTGCATGTCCTCCCCATGGTTGAGTGATGCTAAAGACATGCAGGTAGGTACGAGAGTGAATGGGCATGCCTTCTTTGAAGGTTGGACGTCGGGCTGGCAAATCAGCACCATAAAAATCCATTGCCAATCATGAGCGGACCGGAGTTTCACTGTGGCGACCCCTAACTGGGAAAAGCCGAAAGAAAGAGAGGTATATGCTCTTTTATATATTTTATTTATTTTGATGTAAAATGTAAACAGTCCCCCAACTAATGTTTGAAAGTTTGTGTTGGATATGCAGTTGTTGGAAGAAGTTTAAGTTTTTTTTATCAAAAAAATAAAAACATAGAAACTGAGCAGATGATTCATATACACACACAGGCACACACACACACGCACACACACACACACACACACACACACACACACACACACACACACACACACACACACACACACACACACACACACACACACACACACACACACACAGACCACACTCATATAGAAACAGACACACAGAGACATATACAGACACAGATGCAGAGAGAGAGAGAGACAGACAGACGGAAACATACACACATAGAATGCACACACACTCAACAAGTATTGGTGAGTGAGCTTTAGAGGAGTAACATAATTAATCTCCTAAAATGACAATCCAACTCTCTCTTTCTCTCTGTCCTTCTCTCTTCTCAAGCACAGACACTGCAGACCAAAAACTCAATAACTAAATGCAGCAGATGAGAAACAGAAGTGTGAAGATGAGCACAGTGTGGTACTTTGGATATTACAGGCTCATTTATGTAGATTACTTTTTGCATGTCCTGCCCCAGTCTCCGGTGCTATTCAGTTGTGCAGCTTAAACTGTGATTTACTGCGATCTAAAGTGTGCTCATTAAAGAACCAGCAGTTGTATTTTATGTGGTAAATATCTGCATTGCTGTGGTTACTGAGCAGAAAAGAAATGGCAGTTTCAAAGAAAAAATACTCATGTAATGTAGATTTCTTACTGTAAACAGGCAATCTTGTTTTTAATGGGGTCTACCTGTATATTTATATACACTTGTGGAAAGAAACCCGTCCATCTGAGTTTTGTTGTTGTCAAAGTTCATTTTCTAAAAGCTGTAATTTTATGAAAACACTCATTATTTGAGAGGGATGGTTAACTGACAGCCTTTAGTTCAATGGGTTGGTTCCTGGCTGGGGTGTCTTCTATGCAGAGTCCATATTTCCTTTCTTGAATGTTTCCATTTCATCTAATATCCCAAAGTCCCAAAGACATTCTGATTGATAAACTGACTGTCCTCTAAATTGTCCATAACTATGAGTTACTCTGTGTAACCTCTACTGGATAACCTGCAATGGACTGGCATCCCATAAAAGTTTAGTTCTCTGTCTCACACCCCACGGATATCAGGATAGGTATCAATTCTACATAATCCCAAATTGGATAAAGCAGAACTCAGGAATGAATGAATATATCATTGGCTGATTAGAAAAATATTACACACACACACACACACACACACACACACACACACACACACACACACACACACACACACACACACACACACACACACACACACACACACACACACACACACACACACACACACACACACACACTGCATTGTCATGCATTATAATACCCAGACTAGAAGGGAGATGGGGTGGAGACTAATCTGCAACTGGAAAAGTATGGAGGGTGTAAAATGTTGTATAAAAAAACAAGAAAAAGCTACTTGACCACAAGATAAATATTCCAGTTTTAATAAACTCTTAGCACCTCAGCTCACAAGTCTTCAAGAAGTAACAAACACATCTGAAAAATATTTATATATAGATAAGATTAAAACACACGATCAATTAAATCAATAAATCAATTATCAACATTAGATTAGAAGGAGATGTTTTCATCCAGCTTTGCTTTCTATTCTTTTTTGTAGTACTTTCTACTGCTTTTGTAACCTTATGAAATCCATATAGTCTATATCTCATCATTGGTTGGCTGCTTCTGTCCTATCCCTATTACCCACTCGAAAACCAAAAAAACTTTTTTTTTGTTTTATTTTTATTACTTAAATAAAGTTTATGGTTATTTTTATTGGAAGGGCCATTTTTTATTCAACTATTATTTAGCTTGGAAGTTTCTCCAAAGTTTTTTCTTCTATTTGACTTACAGAAGCTACAACAAGTTTCTGTATGTGTGGTCATTCTGGGTGGCCTGGATGTTTATGGTTGTTCTCCCATTATACGTCCCACGGGAGATTCAGATTTTTACTGTCTGTGTCATTTAGCTACCTGTAATCATTTTGTTTCAACTTTTAGATCTCCTCCATATTGTGTAGCCTGAACCATTCATTTTCCTGCCATACTTCCAGGATTGCAGGGTATTTAAAACATGTTATTCCATTAATTCTTGGGTCATTAACTACCTCCAGTATAGTTGTTTTCTCCTATAGAGTGCTCCCAATTAATCCACAACTGGCTTTATGATCATCCCTGCTAACAGAATAACAGTCTTTTTGCTTGCCTTTTTCATTTTTTATAGCAAAGGAATGGAAGCTTACGAAAACATGCCTGAGTCTGCTTTCTACTGTTGCTTCTATCTGACAGTGACAATGTGTATCCTCTCTCTTAATGTCTCTTATAATAACTGCCTTTCAAACTACTTCACTTCAGTGTTACCCACTCTTGTATTCCAATTATCCTAATGCTGCTCCTTTTTCAGTAATTTTCTATTCTCCTCCCTTATTGCTTTTATCTCTTGTAGTCTGTGGACCTGTTCCTGTGGCTCAGCTTTAAATGCTACTTTATCTTCATCCACATCCTGCACCTTTCCTTGTAGCCTTTCCACTTCAATTTGTATTGTACTATTGTTTATTTCAGAGAGCTTACCTCCTGGATTACTGTGATTATCTGTTCAAACAAAATGCAGAAGTGGCCCTCTTTATTTGCAGCTTTAAAATCAGCCATCTGTTCATCCTTTTGTTCTTGTTCACTCATATTTTTCTTTCTTTCTTTGTTTTTGGGTTGCTTTTCCTAGCTGGGAACATTATTATTACTCAAACTTCATCAGGCTGTCCTCAGAGCTTTGGGCTTAGGTACCCATTTTGGCTGGGGCCTCTATTGCCACCCCTTCTTTCTATCACTATTCCCATGACTCCCTTTATTATCACTGGGATTGGTCTTAATAAACCATTGCATATCTTAACAACTGCTCCTTATTCTGCACAACCAGCAGTTTTCAAACAATTCCATTCATCTGTTTTGTTACCTTGTTTGTTTTCCACAGCTGCTTCTTTCCTTTTGTTAGTTATTTTTAAATGCACTAAATGCAACTCATTCCTTACACTTGTTAAGAAAAGAGAAAGGTAATTGTACAATTATTTATAGCTCCTTTGCACTACCTTACAGAAGTTTCATTTGGTGACCATGCACATTCTTTGTTTTTTTTCTATTTTTGTAAAGAACAAGTTTATTCTTAGTTTATATATAAGCATACATATGTATTTCATTTTTTGTTTTATTTGTATACATAGTCTGAGCTGAGAAGTCCAGTTTGTGAACAAAAGCATTTATTATAACTGAATAAAACTAAGGATTTTTTTCGGTAACTAAGTCTACTTGATTTTTATTATTTTGTAGAACTAAGTATTTACTTCTGAAGTTTAGACTGCTGTTAACTTTTGCTGAATGTTCAAAGCTTAAGTGATTGCTGTAATGTTGGAACAATCAAAGAAGTACAGACTGCGGGCTCCTCTCATGCTGGTGTCAGCTATTCTCCTTGCAACCCTGTTTTTGGTTTTGTTTTAGTCTACATGCAACAGTGTGCCTTGAGCTTTTGTGACGGGAGAATGATCATCTCTCTCTCTGGTTCCACTTCTTTGGTATACAATTTACATTTAGCCTGTCCTACAAAATATGTCTGCCTCCTTACATACACTTCATAGAACCCTTTTCTGCTCATCAGTTTTGATGGAAAGTGCTACTGGATTCTGACATTTCATAAAAGGTATTCATAGATACAGGAGGTGATGTTCTCTTACCTCATCTATAAGGAACCGCATCCTTCCACCCACATATCATGACAACCTCACACTAATAATTCTTACTTTATTCTTACTGCAAAAATATGGTATCACTGAGTTTATTTTAACTACACCACATTGTAATGTACTATCCATGGGGTCAGAATTAATGTATGTCACGTTGCTAATAGATTCATTTTAGACTATTTCAATATTGAGATAATTATAGTGTTCAGCTTTGAAGTTGAAGAAAGGTTTACACCTACATCTCTTGAAACAATCTTTGCTGCCTGCTCACTACTTGTTTTTTTCCCTGTTGGTCCCAGTTATGTCTGCCCAAACTCCAGCTTGCTTTATTTTTACCCTTCTTGCCAAAGACTGTGTTCTTTCTTTGAGCCTCTGATATTCCACAAATCTTTGTTAAAAAGCATTACTGATCCTCCATATGGGTTTCCATTCACTTTTTAGTTTTATTTATTTATTTATATATTGACATTTCTTTACTGGGAAAGTCCAGCTGGGTAATAAATATCCATTTTCAGAGAAGGCCAGGGGAGAAAAGCTCCAGAGAGATAACATGAAATAAAACAGCAGTATTGATGAAATTAAAAAGAAACACATACACATGCAATTTGACAGTGGAATACAAAGGATACAAGAAAGCATTAGGAGCTGTACATCAGTGAGTATATTGTAGGTAGTTAGCCACTGTAGCTAGATAGCACGTGTATATAAGTTACTGAGCACGTGCAAGATCAGTGCCGTTTTGTACATTCAGTCAGAGTGAATGCAGGCATGAATGCAGATGCACATGCCGGTGTGTCTGAAGTAATTAATAAGTGAGCCATTTAGCTTAAGTGCATGTTCCAGTTACAGTTCCTGATGTGTTTGTATACAATAAATATAATGAACCCATTACAATGCTTTAGCTTCTCTTTGAATACACGAGACAAGCGACATGGTGTCAGAATGGGATCCAAAGTTGAAGCAGCTTACAAACTATGAGGCACAAAATTAGATGTGGAGAAATATACAGGAGCGAACCCGCAAACAGGCTAGTCATTATTCAAAGGTACCTAAACTTGTTTAAATGATTTTTCAGTCACTGAATGTGTGGTGAAGCATTCAAAATGTTCAAAATAACTATAGAGATAAACAAAATGTCTGAAATAGTGATATTATGATAAAAGTATTCAAAATAATTACAGAAGTTCTCAAAATAATTTCCAAAGTGTTTAAAATGTATGAAAAAGCTACAATGACTGCATTTCTTTGCAATGTACTACTTTTTCGCATTAACTAAAGCTATTCCCAGTATCTAAAGTTTCTGGAATATTCGCAGTGTTTGCAGTGTTAAAACAAAGCCATTTTAGAGATACTTGTTGTTTTTGGGCATAATTGCAAGTACCTGGTCTATGCTTATATTTAAATGAATTTTGCTGTTATGGCAGAAGGATTTTGCAGACCTGGACCACTGGTGCTTAATAACAATACTGCAGAGAATTACAAAGTGTTTGAGCTAAAATATGATATTTTCATACAGGCTGCGTTTTCTGATAAAGATGCACATACAAGAGCATTTATAATTCTTAATTTAGCTGGCTCAGAAGCCATTGAGAGGGAACATTTATTTTTTAAATACACCTGCCATGTATGCAGGGGAGGGGGAAACTGCCATATTGTGATACAGGCTGAAACGTGGGAAGACACTGAGTGACACCTTCAGAAGTTCAAACATTTAAAAGCTTGACTTTCATATGGCCAAGACCTCATGATAGAATTTTCAAAAGTTTGAATGGTCTGAATGGGGATCTCCATAGAGCATGGAATGGAAAGATTTCCCTTTACTGCAATGTAGTGCGATCTCGGAGTTGGTATATTTAAATAGCGGGGGGTGTTGGGGGTGCAGCCCCACATGTTGTGGGTGCATGGGGGCTTGCCCTCCTGCTAGCACTGTTTAGTTTTTTTTTGTTTATTTTTTTTTTTCACATTTTTGAAGATTCAAATGTTTGCTCATATGGTCCTGGCCATATGAAAGTCGAACATTTGGGTGTTCGATTATGTGAAGTATACCCTTTAAAACGTAAATGTAGAAAAAATGTGTAACCCTCAAATGAATATTACAATGGAAAGGCACATATTTTACACAAGAAATCAAAAGCCTGGTGAAACTATAGCAGCATATATTACTGACTTGAGAAATAAAGCTAAAACATGAAGATTTGGTGATTTATGAGATGAGTTGATAAAAGACAGGCTTGTGTGTGGTCTTAATGATGTAGTGAGAAAGATTTTGCTTTGAGACAGTGATTTAACATTGAGCAAAGCCATAGAGAATTGTGAAATACATGAGGTTTTAGAAAATCACATGAATATGCTTACGAATGAAAAAAGTATGCATGTTGTATCTCATACAGTATCTACCAGTATACACAAAAGGCTAAGATGAAAAAGAAATATAAACCAAAGGGTGTGTCAGTACTTAGTCTTAACTATAAACCGAATGGGGCCTCAGCCAACAAGCTTATTGTTAAATGTCACAATTGTGCAGGCAGTCATGAACCTAAACAAGAGAATGCTTAGCTTTTGGTCAGCAATGTCACAAATGTAAAAAGTGGAATCATTTCAAAAGGCTTTGCAAGTCTAAAGTGGAATATTCTTTTATTAAAAGAGAGTATCCAAAGAAGCAAGTAGATCAGATAGTGAGCTGCGAGCAAACTTTTTATGTTGATGATGTCTCAGTGATAGATGAAACAGTTAATACAGTAGGCTATTAGTTGTCAGCAAAGAGTGAAATCTTTTGTACTGTATTGATTAATGAGAAACCTGTACAGCTTCAAGTAGACACTGGATCTAAGTGCAATGTTATATCAGCACAAATGTTTGACAAAGTACGAGCTGGTGAGAAAGTTGATTCAGCAAAGTCTGCAAAGCTAGTTGCTTATGGTGGTGAAGAGATCCAAACTGATGGCCTAGTAATTATTTCATGCCATTCTGTTGGAACAGTTATGACTTGCAGTTTTACATAGTCAAAAGACATGTGCAGTCACTGTTAGGCCTCAAAGACAGTTTGAGAATGGGACTGATTTAATTTAATAAAGAGATACATCATCTATGTGTGAACAATTATGGTTTTACGCAGAATATTTTTTGTGAATATGCTGATATTTTTTCAAAGACGAGCTTGGCAAACTTCCAGTCACATATTCCATGAAGTTAAACCATGACATAAGCCCAGTTTTCAGACCAGCAAGGAATATTCTGGTAGCAATACAGAGCAAAGTAAAAGCAGAACTTGACAAAATGGTGAATTTAGGTGTCTTTACTCCAGTAGAAGAACTGACTGAATCTGCATCCTCCATGGTCATAGCACATAAGAAAAGCTCAGATGATATTCAAATATGTATTGATCCAAGAGACTTAAACAAAGCACTTAAGTGTCCTCATCATCCGATACGTAAAGTGTCCTCATCATCCAATGCATACAGTAGAAGAATTAGCCACTCTCATACCAAATGCCACTATGGGGCAGCACAGTGGTGCAGCGGTTAACGTTGTCACCTCACAGCAAGAGGTTCTCCGGTTCGATTCTCGGCTGGGGTGCCTTCTGTGTGGAGTTTGCATGTTCTCCCTGTGTTCGCGTGGGTTTCCTCCGGGTACTCCGGTTTCCTCCCACATTCCAAAGACATGCATCTGGAGCGTTTCTCCCCGGGCCTCCGCTGAAAACAGGCTCTGTGGAACCTAGTCGGACATTCCCGGTCAACAAATGTTAAATAAAATAAAATAAATAAAATAAATGTTTTCAGTTTTATATGCAAAAAGTTCCTTTTGGCAAATTTTATTGGGTTACAAATTGTCTTTGTTAAACACTTTCAGTACACCATTCTGCTGAAAACACCCATGACTTGCATTTTTGCATAGTGAAAGACACGTGTAGTCACTGTAGTTTGAGAATGTGTCTGATTTCATTTAATAAAGAGGTCCACCATCTAAGTGTGAACAACAATAGTTTTACACAGAATATTTTTTGTGAATATGCTGATGTTTTCAAAGATGAGCTTGGAAAACTTCCAGTCACATACTCCATGAAGTTAAACCATGACGTAAGTGCAGAACAGCAAGAAACATTCCAGTAGCAATCCAAAGCAAAGTAAAAGCAGAACTTGACAAAATGGTGAATTTAGGTGTCCTTACTTCGGTAAAAGAACCAACTGAATGGGTATCCTCCGTGGTTTTAGCTCATAAGAAAAGTTCAGATAATATTCAAATATGTATTTATCCAAGAAACTTAAACAAAGCACTTAAATGTGTTCATCATCCAATGTGCACAGTAGAAGAAGTAGCCACTCTCATGCTAAACGCCACTATGTTTTCAGTCTTAGATGGAAAAAGTTCCTTTTGGCAAATTTCGCTGGATCACAAATCTTCATTGTTAACCACTTTCAGTATACCATTTGGGAGATACAGATTTTTTGAATGCCATTGGGGATACATTCTGCCAGTGAAGTCTTTCATTGCACCATGGCACAATTTTTTTCTGATTATCCATGTGTTATCATAGTAGACGACATTATTGTAGGGGGCAATGGTGAAAACAAACACGACAGAAATCTCAGGAAAGTTTTAGATTGTGCACATGAAGTCAATCTTAAACTGAATCCTCAGAAATGCAAATTCAAACTGAAAGAAGTTACTTATGTGGGACATTTGTTTACCAGTTCTGGCTTACTACCAGATCCATCTAAGCAAGCAGCAGTTTTTGAGATGTCAGTTCCAGAGAATGTCACATCTTTATAACGTTTTCTTGGTATGGTCAACTATTTAGGAAAGTTCTTCCCATATTAAAGTGAGCTTTCAGCACCCTTACATTAGTTGACATGCAAAAGTATAAACTGGTCCTGGTTGGAACAACACCACAGAGCATTTGATATTCTGAAGAAGAAAATTGCCAGTCTACCCACAGTGAGATATTATGATGTTCACAAACCTGTAAGTCTTTTGTGTGATGCTTCAAGATATGGTCTTGGTGCAGCATGTTTTCACGAAGCCACACCAGTAGCTAATGCATCCAGAACTTTAACTCAAACAGAGATGAATTATGCACAATTTAAGAAAGAACTTTTGGCAGTAGTGTTTGCATGTTCGAAATTCAATGATTATATTTATGGAAGACCTATCCAAATAAAGACTGATCACCAACAGTAACTATTTTAACAAAGTCAATACATACAGCCCCAGCACCTGCAATGCATAAGTACAAGTTCATCATGGTCTGTACAAAAGGCAAATATTTATACCTTGCAGATGCTTTGTCATGATCACCCAGACAAACAATAGAGCAACATAAAAATGAGAAAGAAGATTTTGAAGTCATGGAAGTCAGAAACCTTTCATTGCTACGACTTGATGAGCTCAGAAATCACACAGCTTCAGACCCAATTCTACAGAACCTGATCCATGTTATGTCAAGGATAGCCATCATGACAAAACAGTCTACCACTTGACATACAGCAGTATTTTCCTTACAGAGATGAGCTCATGATGGATGGAATCATCATGAAAGGTCCTAAAGTGGTAATTCCTAAAGCTTTACAACAGGAATATATCAAAATTTTGCAATGCAATCAACTGGGTACTGATTCAACCAAAAGAAGAGCAAGAGGAATAGTATTTTGGCCTTCTATGTCAAATGATATAGAGAAGGGAACTCTAGCATATTCCATTTGCAATGGTAATAAATCACACCAACAAAAAGAACCATTTCAGCTAAACCAGATTCCTGAATTACCGTGGTTGACAGTTGCTAGTGATATTTTCAAATGGAATGGTCAACATTACTTAGTATTAGTAGACTCTTATTCAAATTGACTTGAAATTGACCTTCTTCCTAACTTAACATCCAGTACAGTCATTACTAAATTGAAGAGACATTTTTCTGTCCGCACAAATTCATATCTGACAATGGTGCACAGTTTCAAGTCAGCAGTAGTCCTGAGTACCCACAGTGCAATGGATTAGTTGAGCATGCAGTTCAACGTGCAAAATTTTTGTTAGATAAATCCAAGAGAGATGGTACAGATGTTATTCTTAACTTACTCAATCTCAGGAACATTCCTCTACATAATTTGCTCGGTTCAACTGTTCAGATATTAATTTCCAGACAGACAAGAACAACTTTGTCTATCAGAAAACAATTGTCAATACCAAATGTATAGAACAGAATGGTCAAGGCTCAACTTTTGAGAAAAAGTCAGTCACGAAAGTTGTACTATGATAAGTCCAGCAAACCTCTTAGACCATTAAGACAAGGAGATGTTTTGAGAATGTAAACATCTAAGGAGTATGATCCAAATATCTTGTGTAGTGCGAATAACAGAAGATCAGGAATCAAATAGAAAATGCACCAAACAAGCCTGTATATGACTCCGTTTATTGCAGTAAAAACACACCAAGATTAAGCGCTTTCATCTTTCACATAGGAGACTTCATCAGAATAAAGCACACTGATGTGACCAGATTGGGTAGAAATTTCCAGACCCAATCCAAAATACACAACGACTTGTACTTGAGTTAGATTTGCTGCTAAATGTTGATGTGATATCTAGCATGTAAAATGTTTTGTTCTCCTATTGCATGTCAAACAAATTAAAGAGGGAGGATGTAGATGATTGAGTATATTGTACCTACTCAGCCACTGTAGCTAGATAGCACGTGCATATAAGTTGCTGACACATGGAAGATCAGTGTCATTTTGTATAGTCAGTCAGAGGGAATGCAGGTTTGAATGGAGATACACATGCGAGTTAGTCACTTAGCTTAAGTACCTGTTCCAATTCCAGTTCCTAATGTGGTTATGTATAATAAATATCTTGAACCCATCACAATGCTTTAGCATCTCTTTGAATACACGAGACAGGTGACAGGAGCCACCAGTGAAGTAATAATAAAAAATGACAAATATGACAATCAGTATATAAAAAAGTATTAGAAATGTAGTCCAGCATGTTAAGAAATAATTTCTGTTAAAATTTTAATTAATATAGAATATTTTTCTATAAGTTTACTATTCACATTTATATACTTGGCTCTTTCACTTATTTGTAGACTTGTGGCTTTAAAACAGATTTTCTACCCACTTTTTATATTGTGTTTCGTTTAGTTTTTAACTCTGCAAGTAATTCCAAATCATTTACAGGTTAACTACATATTATTCACCTTTCAATAGTGTCCTTTCTGCCAATGTCCTCATTTGACTAACTATACATATCCAGTGCATATCACTCTCTATAGCACAACATGATGACTAACTCAATGTGTAATACATTTCAATATTCTCTGTGAAGCAGCAATAACAAAATGTGATCAAGTATATACCAAATGTGGTGAGGGCTTCCTTTTCTTTCTTCCTATCAAAACCTAATATAGATATGTAAATAAGAATGTATAAGCTGTTAGCGGTTACTGCTTTTCAAAAGTATAGCATTGTTTTCTGACACTGCATTTCCCTACATCCAGTCATTCAGACTGGGGGAGTAGATTAAGAGTTGAAGAGGGTTGATGCCAGTGCATCAGAAGGAGATGAAAAAAATGGCTTGCACATCTATTTCAACCTCAGTGAAAAATCATGTACCTGACAAGTCTCCATTGCCTTGACAGTTGTTACCAGTTAAGGCTTGTATTCTTTCACGTCATGATAATTCCAAGGTTACAGCACCTTTTAATACTTGCAGCTGTTTATGCATTGGCTTCATATTCTGTGCATGCATCTTTCCATGTTATCAGTGTGTGACCTGCAGAAGTCACCACCACCGAGCTGTAGATTCTGTTTTAGGAATAATATGTTATTATTAGATATAATAAATAGCTCAACAGGTGGATGAAAAAGGAGCTGTCACAAGACTCAGAAATGACTTTCTATTAGTAAGCACTTTCATCTCAAAAAATTGAAATTAAGTGAAGACTTCATCAGATTCTTTATGCAGTGGGGCTCATCCAAGTGGACCAGGTGACCAAAGACAAGAAGTAACAGGCCAAAAAATGCACAGTCTTGCAGTAGCAGCAGCTCTGTGTGCATATGTGTGTGTGTGCGCGTGTGTGTATGTGTGTGTGTGTGTGTGTGTGTGTGTGTGTGTGTGTGTGTGTGTGTGTATAATGTATATATAATTATGACATCATGTTTCATTTAAATGAAGTTTGTTAGACACAAATACAGTATTCTCTTTGCGTAAGTCTAAATGTAATCATATTAAAGCAGACATATATCTTCCTTTTAAGTTTTACATGCAGATTCAGTAAGAAAGGAATGTTTTGGTAACCTTCAGTCAAGAATACTGATAAGAATAAAATATGCTAACAGAATGTGCAGTACATTAAGTACAGCCAGGCTTACCAACCAAGGTTAAAGAAGCATGTAGAAATTTATAGGGTTTTGGTATTATTAGGAGATACTCAGACACATTGAGTCAATTACTTTGGACTGATAAGCAGAAAGTCATTGGAGTGCAGTCCACAGACTTTTGGTACAGAAAGAGTGCAGAAATCAGGATAAATATCCAGCATTATCAGAAATCAGTCAATTTCAGTTTATCAGCACTGTTATAGGAGACAGTAAGATGTGACATTCTGAGTACAGAATTTACAGACAATATAATGAGTGAAGAATCTACGGACATTATAATTCAGTCTATTTCAGTTTATCAGCACTGTTATTGGAGACAGTAAGATTTGATTCAGTTATTGTTGACATCTACCTCCACTGTACATAATAAAACATTCTCAGTCAAGCTAAAGTGTATGCAGACTCTTATTCTGAAAGGTACAAAGAGATTTGGCACATAAAGGAGAGATTGGCACCATTTCAGCACAGTTACGGGCAATTAAAAGGTAAAGACATTCATTCCAGTCTCATTTCAGTTTCCTCCAGTTATTTCGAGTTTATTCCCGTCTTCTACAACCCTATCAATTCTTACATGAAAATATAAACACACATATATACATGAGTATACTAAAATTAATAAAACACCCAAATGTCAATGTCACTAGCATCAACACAAAAATGTGCAAAAAAAAAAACGTTGACAGGTCAACACGCATGCTCCTTCCATACCCTCTGCTACTTAAATATTCCAACTCCAAGGTCACACAATATCAGGGAAAAAGGCAAGTTTGCTAACCCCAATATTGTAGCAGCCTTGCCCTGCCTCTGAACATCTGTTTTGCCAAACAAATTGTGTTGACAATGCGGATGTCAGCTTTAAGCATATTTGTCCTAACCTACTGCTCCTATATATATATATATATATATATATATATATATATATATATATATATATATATATATATATATATATATATATGCGTGTGTGTGTGTGTGTGTGTGTGTGTGTGTGTGTGTGTGTGTGTGTGCGTGTCTATGTGTGTGTCTGTGTGTGTGTGTGTGTCTGTTTATGTGTGTGCATGTGTGTATCTATATTTTTTAATGAAGTAAATTAGCCATTTTGGGACAATTTCTATCTCTTTAATTTCCCTGCTATTAAAACCGCATTTGCGCGGTTTTGTGTGCCAGGCAGTGCCAGTTAGCTAGGGTTAAACTATTCCCAGCTCCATGAAGTCTACTCTTCAATTTTTCCCTTGGAACTAGACAAACTTTCAACTTAAGCACTCAAATCATTCATTTCACAGCCGAGCACTTGCTCAAAACTCATAGCAAGCACTAATTAACCCTAGCAATAGACCCCGTATACTGTCCAGAAGGACAAGGCTCTCTATTCGTCCCTACCAGCTAATCAGTAAAACAGCTCGCTTTACCTATTCAGGCATGTCCAAAGGGCAGTTTCAGGTGTACTCTCCAGTCCAACTGGTGAATCTGGGCATTTTGAGACAATGTTACAACTGCCTCATCTACACAGACAACCCTCTCCTCCTACCACCAAACACTAATATATGCAAGAGATGCAATTATACAGCCAAACAGGAGGCAAAGCTCTCTAAACCCAAGACTGGAACTGCCAGTCAAGAGGAGAAGGAAAATATTTGCAACGCACCACCAGTCTCACATAGACCTACTGAACCAACACTGGCAAATAACACACATAAATACACGAAAACATACATGGAGGCTCTAAATAAAAATCTGCAAAAGCAACAGAGACCTCCAAAGCAGACACCCAATCAACCTCCACACCCCATCACAAACCATGAAGCACATACTTCACATAATCAGTGTGTCATGCAATCACAGCCCTTAAGGCAAAATAACATACCCAACACACTAGTAATAGGTGACTCTATAGTCAGGCACACTGATGCCTCACTAACTAGGGCGGACAAGGAGAAGGTTACAGTTAGCTGCATGTCAGGTGCCGGAATTCGCTACATAACACAAGCACTCAGGTCACTCCAGAACAAGCACAAATACATCTCTGTCATTGTCCATGTTGGTGTGAATGACCTGAGAAGTACCTCCCTGGACTACATGAAAAGAGACATGGAAGAGCTCTCTGATCACATAGCCCAGGCCGGTATGACCCTGACCCGGAGTAGCATCCTGCCCTCACCAAGAATGATGCCACAGTATAAAGAAAAAATTATGAATTTCAACAATTGACTATGTTTCTGGTGTCATTCAAAGGGGATCCAGTATCTGTCTACCTGGGATGAAATGCTCGATAAGCCACGTTGCTTCGCAAGAGACGGCTTGCACCTGTCACCCTTAGGATTTTTAATACTGGCCAAGGCTTTTGCCGCCCCCATAGTGCCTTTTTTAGGCAAGGCTCAAAGGACAAACCCACCACCGTAAATAGCACAAGTAACCAAAATCTAAGGGTAATGCTACTCAATGCCAGAAGTCTAAACCTCAAAATGCATGCATTAGTGGCACTCCTCAGTATGGAGAACATCGACATCTGTGCAGCAACAGAAACCTGGTTTAAGGCTCCAGAGAGCACCCCAGCACTACCAGGCTATAACTCATACCATACTTTTCACATCTTATTATAGATATAGTATTACTTGTCTACTTCTGCAAATCCATAAAATCCACAAACTCTGAATAATAATTTTGTCATTTTTTCAATTCATGTCCCATCATTTAGTTATAAAGCCCATATAAACTGACAAAATAGTTCATGTCAACATTCTCTGTTGACATGTTCCAAAAGCCCTCCGTTCTTTTAATCTGTAAAATGTACTGTATTATCACTTCTCATTTTTCATTAAAAAAACAATTTTCTTCATGTAGTCTGCATTTCATATTTCTTTTAAATGATATCTTCCTATCTGGAAGTTTCCGTATAGAATCCTATATATTAGTTTCCCTCCTTATTATTTTTTGCCTTTCTAAATTCCTGCCTTAACCTCTTAACCCAAAATATCCTATTTACCTAATAAATAATTATGTATTATTCTCTTATCCAAATTATTTTAACTTCATCTTTCTATAGCATCCATTCTCTTCTGTACTCATACTGCAGCATTTCTTTAACCTCTGCATCTCTTTTTAACCTCTTCATACATCATTTAACCCAGCATAATTTTTTTTTCAATAACTTTACTATCAGCTCCTCTTTACTTCATAAATACTTGACCACCGTCTTCAAATGTCATGCTTCCAACATGATCGCCATCTAGAACATGTCAGAACTCCTAATTCCTTCATATATAAGATACCTCTTTTAACTGTGTTTAAGTGCATATCCTAGATAAATGAAAAACTACAATATTATCCATTTTATCTCTAAATGTTTAGAGTAAAGATAGTTCTCTGCATAATAATTAACTTGGTTCAATATAATCAGTTTTATTAAATATACATTTCTGCTCGGACTTCATCCATACCTATCACATTGTCTTAAAATATTTTCTGCATATATTACCAAGCTTTTCCATTCACTAATTATATTCCACCCTATCGGTTTTACCCCAAATCCTAATTTCCTCACTCTAAAACTTTGTTCCAAAAGATTTCCATAACTCATCAGAGTGCACTGAGTTCAGCACAAGTTTTGAGGAAAACCAGGTAATATGCTAATGCATATTAGTAAGAGAATTCTTCCACAGCATAATGCAAGTAGCATTACTCAGCTATAATGTTAGCATAATACCACCCATTACCTGAAACCACATGCCACATGAGAAATGTCCATAAGTAGATACGGACACATTTACAAAGCATGTGCTCAACACATACACCAACATGTACACAACACTAACACCGATTGTCCTATATGGCAAAGGAATGATAAAACATAAAGGAATATCCACAATATCCACAGTACGCTATGAACATCTGCAATACATTGCAGATTGCATCATAAAACGCAGCATAGAAAACTAAGTATTCCCACAAATATATTTGTCAAATGTGTAGTAACCGGCAAAGAAATAAAATACATAATAAATATTAATTTCAGTGAAGTGGTATACATGACCACATCACCAGCACTAACTGCAACTAACAAAAGAAGGGTGTGGGACGTGTGAAGGACACAAATAAGTAATGCACACACCCTAGAAAATACAGTAATTGAAAAGCAGATGGAAGGTGAGAGTTAAAAAAAAGGGCCAAGCAAGTGAGATGAATGAATATGAAGGTCAAAGGGGCAGGGGTAAGATTTTTTTTTGGTGTCATCTGTTTTGATTGACAGAGGAGTGAGACAAGATGTCTTGCTAATACTTTATTGTTTGCAGTATGCATCAATTTGGTAGTTGGACACTGAAAACAGAAGCATACTTTTAATAAAAGGGTACTTCTATTTTATTAGCCTTTGCAGATAATTTATTATTATATGTAGAAAATGAAACTCATTTTTTGAACTGGACTACAAATGTGTATTCATAAAAGCAGGGGCTATTGGTGACAAGCACTGGGAAGAATTTAATTCTCTAAGTTGCATGTTTCAGTTTACTGGTCTAGCTGGAAGACAGATAACCATTAATGTATGTTAGTTACAGAAGCTGGATATTATAGCAATAACCCACGCCTGGGTGTGGGTAATGCTAAATTTACCCACGGTTGGCGTGGTTTGGTCCCGAGAGCCCGAGGAACCAAACAAAGCCAACCGTGGGTAAATTTAGCATTATCCACACCCAGAAGTGGGTTATTGCTATTATACCATGACATTATTTAAGAAAAGAAACTATTCCTTTTCTTAAATAATGGCATAGTATAATGCCTGTTTACTGCCCTTCCGCAGATGTCTGGCATCTGCGGCAGTTCTGATGGTACATAGCAAGATCTCCGTTGCTATGTTAAATGAGTTTAACATAGCGAGACACTAAAAAAAGCAACGGAGATCTTGCTTTCTCTGTTGCTTTTTTTTAAAACACTGTCTCGCTATGTTAAATGGGTTTAACATAGCGAGACAGCTTTAAAATAAGCAACGGAGATCTCCGTTGCTTATTTTAAAGCTGTCTCGCTATGTTAAACCCATTTAACATAGCGAGACAGTGTTTTAAAAAAACGAGTTATACTAATGGAAAAAAGTCCGGGCGACCAGACCTTTTTCCATTAGTATAACTCGATTTACAACGGGCACGCTGGCCAATCAGCATGCACGTTTTGGGGGGGTCATGGTATAATATGTCACAAGCTACTAAGAAGTGCAAAGATTTTTCTTTCTTCTTTGAACAGAAGATATGTTATTAATTTAGGAACATGCCTGGAAAGTATTTTTATTTGGCAAATGAACTGAAAACAAAAGTAACTCTTATTTTGTCCAGTTTGTAGGCATAGACTGAATTAAGTGAATAAGGAATTTCATATTAGGATAAAGTTAAAAGAATTTTAAACATTATTCATCTTGTACTATTGTTCTGTTTGATTTTTCAGTTTTTGTAGACACTTTGCTGATTTTTACAGGATGTTTAATCTGGTTCTTGTTTACAGGATTATTATAGGAGTATATTTTATAGATAGAAGAAAGATGATTGGGGAAAAAGAGTACTGTTAATCTGACATACAAACTTTGTGAAAGAAGTTTCAAAATTGGAAGGTGTTTCTAGATATGGAGTCTGATTCCAAAAGACTTGCTCTCGGTATAAGTGACTTGCTCCAGTGTAAGCCTGCCCTGATTCCTAAAGACCTGTTCTTGAGGTAGTCTCTCCTTTGATAATCACATCACCACAGTAGTCAGGAAATCCTTCTATGTGGCACACCTCATTACAAAAGGGTTCTCATCCAGGAAAAAAGAGGTCATTGTTCTCCTCTACTCGGCACTCATTAGACCCATTATAGAGTACAACGCACCTTTTGGAATGTACCTCACAAGACATCTGCAGCAGCTGGAAAGGCCACAGAAGTACCTCACAAAGAGGATTACTGGCCTCAAACAGATGCCCTACACTGACCGTCTCAAAAAAATCCAGCTTTACTCTATAGCATATAGGTTCATAGGTTCATAGGTTGATACTAGGCTATCTGCCCTAGGGCATTTACAAGCCTAGCCAGAGTGTGTTTGGCTTTTGCCACCCTTATAGATTTGTAGACTGTGCCTATAAATAGTAGGTCACAGAATATAGTCCCTTTACGATTAGTTTATTGTGCCTCTGCCTACTCCAAGGAGATCTCTGCCTAACATATAAAGCAATGTTAAACCCAGAGCTGTTGGACATGCTACACCTAAAGAAGTCCCAATCCCTCTGAGCTACATGCTCTAGGGACCTAAACCTTGTCACCACAATAAACAGGACATGCTGGAGGGATAGATTCCTGTCCCAGACACTTCCTATACTCTGGAACAAGCTATCCATCTATGTCAAACAAAGTTCCTCATTAGCACTGTTCAAGAAAAATCTTGATAAGTGGATGGGAAATAGTAAATACACCCTGGGGATCACTTCTGTGGCTCTGCTCGACAGGGGCACAGGAAATTAACTTTCTTGGGTGGCGTAAGCCAGGGAAATATGTTGGCTAGGCTTACTTAGGCCCTTAGGCCGATAGCCTAGTACCTACCTATGAACCTATGTAAGTGACTTACTGTGATGTAAGATCTATCTATATATAGGCTTACACTAAGGGGCCATATTCCAAAAGACTTACAGCTATTTGAGTGATTTGCTTCATTGTACACCTGCCCCGATACTGAAGGACTTTGTTTTCAGTGTAAGTGGCTTACTGGTGTAAGGCCTAGCTATAGAAAGGATTGCAGGGGGGCCAGATTCCAAAATATTTACTCTCAGAGTAAGTCGTTTACTCTGAGAGCAAGCCTTTTGGAATTTGGCCATGCTACAATTAGATAAGCAGAAATGGGTTATTTCAATGTTATAGTCAGATTGTTATGAAACTGAATGGGAATCTTTATAATTACTTTTCCAGGGATAAATTAGATTAAGAATGGAACTTGCACAGAAGCTTTCTGTTATGAAGATTTTTTTGTTTTGTTTTATCTGAAGATTATGTTATCAAAAGTTACTGGTGAATGTTAAATTATGAAAGAGTATTAGTGAGAGAGATATATTATGTTATTGTACTGATGGTGATGGGGGGGGGGGGGTCAAAGAATCTCTTATACATGTCTTTGTTTTGTGTCCTAAAGTGCTAGCATTTGGGAAAACAATATGCTGATTACCTGACATAAACAACATTATTTACCACTTGTTAATCTAGATAGTATATTTTTTGTCACGGTGTGTATACATTTTTGGTGGTATGATCTGAAAAAATACCAAATGTATAATCCTAAAATGACTGGAGGGAACAGACCTTAAAATGATTTTTAAAAATGATATTTCCTGCTGATCTAGCCCACTATAGCCTCTAAAAGTATAGCATAGTAATCCTATGTTGGTGGCTGCCTGCCTTCTCTCAATAAAGTGTGGAGGATAAGTTGAAATCTAGATTCCTTATTAATGATGACAGATGTACTTATGTTGTGAAGTCTATAGGTGTGCTGTCTGTGTACCTTATCTGATCTTTTTGTGTATTGCCTACTTTTATATATCCTGTGGTGTTTTAGTTGTTGTATGCTTTTTATCCAACCGTTTCCTTTTCTCCATTTTCTAAGACTTTTCCAGTCCTTCTTTTCTCCAAACAAATGAAAAAAAGGGACCTCATGGTACTAGCCCAGCCTCCAGTACCCCAGGCCCATGCTGGGTCTACCAGCCATCATCTTACCTCTGGTTTATTCCAGTATTTGTTGGGGTCATCTAGGGATCCTAAGGGGATTTTTGGGGCTCAGCTGTCTATGCTTTCATTTGGAGAGTGTTTTTTTTCCTGTGCCCTACCCACTTTTCTTTTCTCTGCCACCGCACCTTTTTGACTATGTCCGAGGGCAACTTCCTTTTGTGGACCATGCCTCCCATTACAGACTATCAACAATGAGAGTTCTCCCTCCAAGTATGGGCATGGCAATTCCTCTCTTCCTCTTTGTCAGTTTTCTGAGCTGCTAATTGTATGCATGTCAGCTGGGCCATAGCCGGGGCTTTATTCCTCTATGCCACTGGAGCAGCTCAGAATATCCATTTATTAAATGTTCTAAATTAGACACAGGAAAAAGACTCTCTAAACCAAGAATAAAACTTCTTAACTAAATGCATATTATGAAATAAGTGTAAAAATCAAAATCAGTTTGTACACTATCATAAGCATTATTAATAATTAGAGTCTACAGTAACCCTTAGTATTACCTCCTTGGAATCTTCTACAGAATTCTTTCACACACCCCTCTCCCACAATAAAAGACATGCACTAGAATCTCACAATAATCCTTTAACCTCTTGAAAAGTTCTTGTCTTATTTTAGGTGGAATACTTCTTTGTAACACAAATGTCAACATTTTATAACTGCATTTAACTCACTCAAGCATAAAAAGAACTCTCACACCACAACGTCTCTTACCTCATCTGTTGATTTCACTTATACTTACATACTCTCAGTGTCCTACTCTAATCTACCACACATGATTAACTGATCCTCATTCCTCTCCTTCCCCCGCCTCTAGTTGCACTCCTGTCTGCATATATCCTATACACACTACTCCCATGTCAGACACACAGCTAACACTGTCCCTCGGCACTTCCTTACCCGATACATTTCTCTACTGTATACTTTATCAACTTACTGCCCTCACATTCTCCCTTCTAATTTCTTCTTTTTTACACCTCATTCAATTAACTGTTCAGCAAAACTCAACTGTTCAACAAACACATTAGACAGTACTGGTGTATATATATATATATATATATATATATATATATATATATATATATATATATATATATATGGGTTCATGTCAGTACATCGACATGTTAAAATAACGAAAGTCACTACAGCGAAACGAAACCATCGACAGTTGAAAACATTGACAGTATATGTATACGAAAGGACAGTGCTAACATGGGTCCTGCAAGGGGGAAGTAGTATGGGTACAGTATCATATCATATCCTTTACTTCCCCCTTGCAGGACCCATGCTAGCACTGTACTTTCGTATACATGTACTGTCGATGTTTTCAACTGTCGATGGTTTCGTTTCGCTGTAGTGACTTTTGTTATTTTAACATGTCAATGTACTGACATGAACCCATATATATATATATATATATATATATATATATATATATATATATATATATATATATACACACATACACACACACAACAGATGCCATATCTAACTAGACCATGCAACCTAACATATAAAACTCTTTAACAAATCTGTATTGCCCACTACATGTAAATGCTTAATAATCAATATGTTTTTACTTTTGTGTACATTACGCCTCTCCCTGGAACTTTCATCTACTGTACTTTGTAAATAATATGTGATTGTTAACAAGTCTGTATTATCCACTGTATGTAAATGCTTGTCAACCAATATGGTTTACTTTTATGTATACTATGCCTCTCCTTGGAACTTTCAACTACTGTACTTTGTAAATAATGTGGGATTGTTAGTATATATTGGAACTTTTCTCCTTGGGCCTCCACTGAAAATAGGCTTTTTGTCCAATCAGACCTTCCCAGTAAACAAATGTCAAATAAAAAAAATAAATACAAAAAATAAAATTATTTTTGTATACTTCCAGTTCACACCCATACCTCCCTATGGCATCCAAAACATTTTGGGTCTGGTTGTTTTAACTAACAGCCTACCAGCTAATAATAGGCAATATTCACAGTATTCACAGAAACAGACGACTGGTGCCAGAGTCATGGCCTTAAACTAAATGCCAAAAAAGGTATAGTCATCCCCTTTGGAAAAAACAAAGTACCCACAAATTACCACATAGGTGGTAATCCATTAAGTACGGAAAAAGTAATCAGAGACCTGGGGACCCAAGTTGACAGTGACCTCTCATTTGACACCCACGTCACCAAAGTGGTTAAAAAGACCTTCTACCTTGCTCACCTTATCATGAGGGGATTCACATCCAGAGCAAAGGATGTCATTGTACCCTTATATTCCTCCCTTATCAGGCCTATGATTGAGTACAATGCCCCATTTGGTATGTACCTCACCCAGCACCTGCAGCAGCTGGAGAGACCCCAAAAGTACCTTACCAAGAGGATCAAGGGTCTCCAGCATATGTCATATGCTGTCAGACTGAAAAAGCTCAAGCTCTATTCAGTAGCATACCACCTGCTCAGAGGTGATCTGTGCCTTACGTAGAAGGCCATGTCCAATTCAGAATTAATGGACATGCTCCACCTCAAAAAATCCAAACCCATCAGAGCCATGAGAGCTAAAGATCTAAACCTCAGCACAAATATGAATGGGACATGCTGGAGGGACAGATTCATAACCCAGAGGCTTCCCGCACTCTGGAACAGGATACCAGTCCATGTTAGGCAGAGCCCCTCACTGACTCTCTTCAAGAGAAATCTGGACGAATGGATGGGTGATCGTAGGTTTACCCCGGGGGTCATCTCTGTGTCATTGCTAGATATAGGCATAGTAAACTAAATTTAATTTAAATTGTACAGTTTTGTATCATTACATGGGGTGGCAAAAGCCACATACACTTTGGCTAGACTTATAAATGCCCTAGGGCAGATAGCCTAGTACTATACTATGAAACTATGAAACTATTAGAAAGGGCAAGGAGTTATTAACAAAATTACACAAATATTGTTAGTCTAGGATGTCCTGCAGTGGAAAATTAATCATTGTTTGCCACTTATTATTCATATTTTCATAACTGAGAGACCTACATTTTATTGAAGTGTATGGTGTGAAACACCTATGTGGGAGACAGGACAAGTCACTGAAAATACTGGCTTATATCACACTATACAGGAAATACTCCAAGTTGTTAACAATTATGAGACTACGCAATATTTCCAAAGATACTTAAATACTTCAAAAACCAAGTGACTTGCAAACTGTTGCATAACATTAGGTGAAACTTAAAATGTCAAACAAAACTATCTTTAATACGTGTACTGTAAGTTGCACATCTTGAAAGATATTTAGTATTATTTACATTTTCATATTACTGTAAATTTCTCAGTAAACATGCAATTATAGAGGAATTTCTTGTCATGTGAAAGGTTATGTCATGTTAATAAAAATGGTTTAACAATAGATGTCTAGGTTGTACAGTTTTCAAGATATGAGAATATGTTTATGAAAGTTTAGAAAAATATAATTTGAGTTTTGTGTACCTTATAATGTATTAAAGAATTTATGAAAAAGACTATTATCACTGTAAATAATATTTCTTACTGACAACATTATTATTTGTACATTTTAATAGCTTTTATTGCTCACAGAATATTTACATTTGCTTATCCTATATTTTTTAAGCTTATTTTTCAGAAAATGCTCTAGAATGTAAGATGCATATAGGCTGCTAGAGGTGTGACTTTCCAGAGCACGTAAGTGTTAAGTAAAGAAATGGGTCAACAAAAGCTATTTATCTCCCCTTTCAACAATAATTTGCCCATTTATGGCATACAGAAAATCTTTTGGTGTGTAGGTCACCATACGGGATGCTGCTGGGTGCTCTTCAACACACCAAAGGCACTAGTGCACCACAAGCCATGCGGGATAGTGTAAGAACATTCAAAGTATAAATGGTGCAGCCAACCAGCTGATGGTTTTGCAAAACGGTAAGTGGAGTTTTACTATATGTAAATGAAATGTTTTAAAACTTTTAAAATATCTAAAAGGAATGCCATCTCCATTTGGAACAGATTCAGTTGCAAAATGTTTCTAGGCCATTTGTAGTTCTGTTAACATAAAATGTTTATCATTCTGTAAAATATCTCAGTCTGATAACTTTAAATTTCCAGCCCTTACTTGAGCAACAACTGCTTGGTTAGAGAAATGAACTTGCCAAAAGTTTTGTGCAACTGCTAACTTACCTAAAACACTTATAACAAATTCACCTGATAAATTACAAAAGCCCAATAATCACTGCTTATGTTTACCTCCAAAATTACAAAAAAGAAGTATCTCCTATTTCTTCCCATGATTCTTCCCATGATGCATTGGTTTCTGCTGCCATAACTAATCACACATTATTATTGACAGATTAAAATAACGCCTTAGAACATTTTACAGCAGAAGAACTAGATACCACATTAGCATTATATGAACGAATGGAGTCTCTGTGTTTCAGTATATCACCTTTTGTAATAACTGTTCTTTTCCACTTATATTCATTTATCAGCTTAAACTTCAACAAAGGCCACCACTGGAACCAGGAAAATTAAGAATCTTGTAAAGCCAAATGGCCTATTCAAATAAATAATGTAATTTCTTCTTCTTCTAATATTCAATTTGTTCTCATTTTACATAATCTTTTCCTGATGTGTTCCAGAAAATTACACAGACCCATGTCCAGCACTAGTGCCCTGAGATCAGAACATTCGGTTTGTGACCATTATCCCTTTTTATGTATGAGAATGAGACTATAACTAGATAATAAATCAGTCCATGTAAAGAGTTCACTTCTCCTCAACTATACCCTTCTGGTTCCATAGATATTAATGCATGATCATTGATAAAGTTTTACTGGCTCTAATACCTGAACTGTCTACTGTTTAACTTTTTAGTTTTAAGTTCAAATTAATTCTGAATTAAAGTTACCCATTTACACGTGTAAAATTATTTATGTTGTTTTCAACCATAGGCTAACTTCCCCAATTATTGCTTATCTTGAAAAATGAATTGTCAAGCATTCACATACAATATCCACCTATGAACCCCTTAGAATAAAAAAATCTATCTTCATAGCCCTGAAATGGTATAACTAAACAAATATATATATATATATATATATATATATATATATATATATATATATATATATATATACATATAATCCCTTCCCAAAGAATGAGAAAAACTTTAGAATTAAAAAAATATGTACTGTATATATTCATCTTCAAATTGTTCTTTGAATTACCATTCTAAAAAATTATTTGTGGAACTTTTCCCCCTGGGCCTCCGCTGAAAAAGAACCTGTGTCCATATGGACTTTCCTAGTAAACAAATGTTAAATAAAATTCAATTTCAGATACTCTCTTAACATTGTTTAATAAAAACAAATATCAAGTTTCAGTTGTTTTAACTAATATAATCTTCTCATATTCTTAGAGATTAAATTAAACTATTTACATTAATAATTAACAATTTCATGTTTTATTCTCAAGCCTTTCCTCATATTTACATTTTTTCTTAACAGTTGTTAGTATATAATATGTATTATCTGACGCTTCAGTATCTTCCTCTTCATTTTTTGCACCAGACACTGAAAGGGTGGACAGTTCATTCAAAAATGTCCTTCACTACTATACCTTGCACATTTTTATCACAATTTTCTTTTTAATGTCTTTCCTTCCCATAACCTTCACAAAATAATTGAGGGGATTTATTTTAAGTTGGCCATATGTAAGTGTTTGTGCATGTCTGTGGTATGAAAAAACAACCAAGACAAGGCTAGTTGAGCTGATGAGGGAAAGGAGGTTGTGGATGAATTTAATTTAAAATGACTGATACTCCACATACAAAGCATTATTTGGTTAACCTGCATGTTTCAATACACTTTGACTTCCCCTACATGCAAATGATGTTCAGTGTGTTTTAGGTGGCCATCTTCAGTCAATAAATCAATAGTCCCATCCCATCTCCCAGTACAAATCCAAAGTTAGTCATACACATGTTGCCAAAGATGAACATCTTTGCAATATTTAGCAACTCCAAACTTCCTTTTCATTTAAAGAAGTAGTTCAAGCGTCTACAAGAAAAAGAAAAATAATCTGGTTCCACACAGCAGTGAAAATCAATATGTCCTTTATTGTAGTAGGTAAGCGCTTTCTCGGAATAATATCCGCTTCATCAGACCAACAAAGATAGAATAGCAGTTACATGTTTAAACACTAAAACATCCAATCAACAATCAGATAAAATGTGCATCATAGCTAAAAGCCAGGTGATAAAATACATCTGTAGAATATATAGATCGTTAAAAATTTGAATAAAACAGACTAAATGAACAATATCTACTTAAAAATGGTAACAAATACAATAGTAAAAAATAAATAATAAAAGATGGACTACTGAAACATATATGATAAAATATTAAAAGAGAGGTCAATGCTTTAATGGCCGTGCTTTAAGGAAGGGTTTCAAGGAAACTCTGTTGTTTAAACCAGGAGGTTTATCAGCTTGAAAGCGCAAAATTCATTTCTGTTCACTAGACTCTGTTCTATTATTTATGTCACCTCCTCTCTTGGTACTATGCAGAATCTCTAGTACCATAAAGCTAAATTTATGTTCTTTACC
>NC_056730.1:165270548-165321803 GCF_019279795.1 Protopterus annectens | reverse complement strand
GCTATTTCTGATGTGGGATCATATTATGTAGCATGGCACATACTATGAATATGTGGGCACATGTGCCTGGAGAGTACTGCAGGGCTCCACCGGATGTATCCAAGCACTGGAACTGTGATTTCAGCATCCCAAACACACGCTCTATAATTACTCTGGTTTGTGCGTGTGCCTCATTATGGCGTTCTTGCATGTGTGTGTGTGCATTTCTGATGGGTGTCATCATCCACGGCTCCAGTGCATAGCCAGCATCCCCCACAAGGTGGCCTTGTGTGATGTTCCCCCTGGCGAATACCTGATACAGCTGTGAGGCATGCCAGATATGGGAGTCGTGGTAGCTTCCAGGGCTGCCAGCACACACATCCATGATAATGCCCTGCGCATTGCACACGACCTGGCAATTGATGGAGGGGAATCCCTTGCGGTTTATGTAGCGTCTACCCTGCTCCCCAGGTGGTGACTTGATTTGTATGTGCGTACAGTCTATCGCACCCAGTACCTCCAGGTATTGTGCCACACGGTGGAAGTGGCGCATATTGCTAGCCAACTCCTCCTGAGATCTGGGGAAGTATATACTCATGGGCATGTAACATGGCATCCAGAAACTGGTGTAGTACCCTGGATGCTGATGCCTGTGAGATGCCCATTATATCCCCGGTTGGCCTTTGAAAGGTACCTGTAGCCAGTATTCTCAAGCTTACACATACCTTTGTGTCCACTGGGATGGGCTCCCCTCTGTTGTTTCTTGTTCTCAGGCGTGGCCGGCACAGCTCCGCTATTTGCTGTAACGTGTCCCTGTCCACCCTGTAACGCTCTACTATCTCCAGGTCTTGAAGCCCCTGGTAGGTTACCCTTGGTCTGAACACTCTCCTTCTCCTCTGAGGCCTACGGTAGTTGTCGGCACCCTCCTCCGCAACTCCGTCTGTCTCTGACACATGCTGATGTATCACAGCCACGGCGGCACCCAACATATACATTTTAAAAGTTCCCCGTGTGTTTACACCTAAAGTGCAGCGTTTGGGAATACACGCTGTGTGTTGTGTGCATTCACACTTTATACTGTTGTGCTGTACACCCGGTGATGTCATTGGGTGTGTCTGTGCAGCCGTATCTGTGGATTATCTTCCGTGTTTTACCGTTGGCACTGCAACGCTGTTGCCTTTGGTGTTACATTACACTTGCCTGCATTGGTTTAGCTTTAGACCTTACTTTACTGTTTCTGCACGTTGCACCTACTATTTCCTCGATTGCATCCTGCAGAGCCCTGTCATGTGTCGTTTCTGGGACATGGCATATCATGCATTTTGTCTGCCACCACCGTTATGCTACCTTTCTACTTGGCTGTGCTGTATCGGTTCTTCACTCTTTGCAATTCTGCTACATCCCCTACTTTCTTTGCATTCATATGCCTCCCCTTTCCCGTTTTGTGGGTTTCTGCATGCAGAGTTGTCAGCTGCCGCCAATTGCCCTTCGTGGGTTGATTGGTGTTGATTGCTCATTACGACTCCAATTACACTGCTTCTGCATTTCCTCATATTCTCCGCATCACCTTCCTGTATCCGTTGTTGTTGATGGGGCGGCCGTCACATGACTGGGTTGGGGGAACGTAGTCATCCTCGTGCACATGCATCTCTGCGCGCATTGTGTATTCTCAGCGCATCTATTTCCCCACACGCCGGTCCTGCTGCTGTGATGTGCATTGTACAGCCCATGTTTGCTGGGCTCCAGTGTGCTTCCTCCTACAGTGGCACACCCCTCTGCGGTTGACATGTATTCCCTCTGGGCCACTCCTCGGTGTACTGCCGCTGCGCCGTTTGGTGCAGCCTTACGCCGGCGGGGGTTTTGCGATTCAGTATTATCTGCCTCATTTGCATGGCATTGACTACTAATACATAGTTACGGCGCCGAACACTGCCGCCACTCCTTGGCAACCCTTGCGCTGTGGTTGTGGCTTTCCATGCATACTATGGTGTATTGTGGATGTGAAGCTGATGTGTATTATACTGCTCTTTTATGACATTGTCATATTATTTCATTGTTTCGCACCTTCCGCAGACATGTCCTGGGGTTCTGCTGTGGTTTCTGTGGACATACCATTTATGTCATTATTTACATTTTGTGCATGTTTTCTTTTGACATTCTCTGTGTCTTTCGCCATTGGCATATTGCACCAGTATGATACCTGACGTTGACAGCCTTCCGTTACTCCTATGTCATGTTTGGATATATGTAAACCATTTTTTTTTGGTTTACATTGCGTTCTTATGCTACGCCTCGCCGCCGTGGATCGCTATATGCCTTCATTTGCATGGTGCAACACCGCACATGGGGTGTTTAACATACCTACGCCGGTGGCGGCGCAACTCAGGCGCACGCCGGTAGTGCACGTGGAATTGGATCGTACCTGAATCGCTCGGCGGCCATATTTGGCGTTGTGGCGCCTACGCTATGCGTGCGCCTGGCGCAAGGTTCATGAATCCCGGGGATTGTTTATCTTGTTGTTTTGGTGATTCACCATTAATGGAAATGAAATAATTCCAATAAGTATCTGAACTGTAATGTGTTTCTTCTCTAATAATTTTATGTATGTGTGAGAGCTTACCTTTATCAGAAACCCTATGTTGTAAATTTAATATCAAGTAATCAATCAGAATTGGGACAGATTCTTTAACTGTTAAAGACATTAAATCAAGTTTATTAATAAGATGTTGTCTAAAAGTCTGAATCTCTAACCAACATGTTTCTCTCAAATCAAATTCTTGCTTTAAGAAGTCTAAATTTTTTACTTTATTGTCAGACAGCAACCGATACCAATACTTTAAATCATTCTCTGTGACTAGAAGAATTCTTTCAGAGGTGGATGATAAAAGAATACCTTGTGTACACATTATAGGGAATAGGATAAAATTCCATTCCTTATATTTAGGATGCATAAATATAAAGTTACGATATCTAATAATAATATTTAATGGGTAACTAGCTATATATTTTGGTGTAATAGATGAAGTACAAAATTCTTTTAGTAACCATAACATGGGGTTATTTACAATAGTATTTTTATGTATTAATGATATTTTCATGAAGTGAATGCTAATTAGTTCCCAATAATCTTTCCATTTTGCAACATATGACTGATCTATTAACAAAGTAATAACTTTTATAATAGAAGAGATAACATATAAATTAAAGTCTGGAAATGAAATGCCCCCTTGAGACCAACTATTAGTATGTTTCTTTAATGCAATCCTAGGTCTATTAGGTGCCCATAAGAAATTTAACATTTGTGAATTCAATTTCTTAATAATTATTTTTGTAGGTGGGAGTATTATTGATTGTATTAAGTATAATATCTTAGGAATATTATCATTTTAATAATTGTGAGTCTCTCTTCCATGGTAAAAAACATATTGTTCCAGCTATTGAAAAGATTTTGTATATTATGAAGACAGTTACTATAATTATTATGTATAATAGATTTAATATATTTAGTTAATATTATGCCTAAGTAAGTTATCTGACCTGAGTCGGGTATATATTTGTGAAAATCATTTGTGAGGACATTTTTTCGTGCGTATATTGGTAATATTTTAGTTTTTTCTTCATTAAATATCAAACCAGAGATATTTTTAAAATCTGTCATTTTATCAAATAATGACTGCATAGAAGAGTTAGTTCCTGCTGACGTAATTAGAACATCATCTGCAAAAAGTTGAATTTTAGATATTGTATTTTCATCTATATCAAATCCTTCTATATCAGTGCTGTTTCTAATCAAATTAGCCCAAGGCTCCATTATTAAAGTAAATAATAGTGGACACCCTTGTTTTGTACCTTTTAATATGGGTATTTTTTGTGAGACATATGTTCCTATCTTAATGTAAGCCAATGCTCCTTTATATAGATGTTCAATTAAATTCACAAATGCATCAGAGAAATTTGTACACTTCAATAAGATAAACAAATAGTCCCAACTTACTGAGTCAAATACTGAACTTATATCAAGACTAATAAGTGTTGTCTTTCTTTTTCCTGTTTGCATAATCAATTAGCGTTAAAGTTCTCCTTATATTATCAAAAGTATTTCTATTTATAATAAAGCCTGTCTAATCTATATCTATTATACCTGGAATGATTGTCTTTAATCTGTCAGCAAAAATACTCATGAACATTTATAGTCAACATTAAGTAATGAAATATGAAGTGCATCTGGTTGGGTCTTTATTGGGTTTTAAAATTGGTGAAATGAATGTGTATTGCCAGGATGGGGGAGTTGTTAACTCTTGAAACACGAAAGGTTAAACAAACTAACAAATCCAAAACACTGGATAGAGTGAAAGAAGGCACACACTGAGACCAAAAGTATAAAATTAAGCGCTTTTCGTTTATGTTAAATCATAAACTTCTTCAGACAATACATATCACTTCAACACACATTTAAATACATAAAAGTAGAAGTAATTAACCAATCCACAAATAGAATGCATTAAGTGAAAGAACAAAGTCACCACCCCCTAAACCATATACAAAGACAATCTGTTAAAATTTAAAATGAACCATAACACTTTTACTAAACACAACAATATTCCATATAAACAATAAAGTAAATGATTAATATCAAAGTTGCAAATATAAATATAGATGTTTTTAGATTAATGATCAAAATTAAAATATAAATAGGAATAAAAACATCTATATTTATATTTGCAACTTTGATATTAATCATTTACTTTATTGTTTATATGGAATATTGTTGTGTTTAGTAAAAGTGTTATGGTTCATTTTAAATTTTAAATTTTAACAAATTGTCTTTGTATATGGTTTAGGGGGTGGTGACTTTGTTCTTTCACTTAATGCATTATATTTGTGGATTGGTTAATTACTTCTACTTTTATGTATTTAAATGTGTGTTGAAGTGATATGTATTGTCTGAAGAAGTTTATGATTTAACATAAACGAAAAGCGCTTAATTTTATACTTTTGGTCTCAGTGTGTGCCTTCTTTCACTTGGATTTGGGAGTTGTTAACTCATTTTGAGCTGAAATGAAAACCCTATGTATTAATGAGTAAGTACTCTTAGGAAGAATTTTATAAATCTCTGGTATAATACCATCATTACCAGGTGCTTTGTTTGATTTAAGTTTGTTTATTTGTGTAATAACCTCTGTATATGAAATATTTTATCTATTAATTTAGTCTGTTGTTTATTAAGTTTTTTGTTCATGTTTGTAGTTATAAATTTCTTTATTTTATCTTTAGAATCCATATTAATGTCATTGTGGTTAATTTTATGAAAGTGATTTCTAAATTTATCTAATATTTCTGGTAAACTAGAAACATTCTTCTTTTTCCCTGGAGAGAAAATGCCTTTGATATGATTTTGTTTATTCAGCCTTTTTGTTTTACTTTTAAGTCTATGTAAGTATTTGGGACTTATTGAGTAAGACAAAAACTTATATTTCTCTAATGTTATTTTGACTTTATGGCTTAAAATTTCTTTGTATTTCTCATTTAATTTATTTATTTCCTCAATGACTTTTTTGCCCATAATATTTTCTTTATTATTATGTTTATATGAGTCTAATTTGCTTGGAATATCTAGTAATTCCTTGTCCCAAGATTTCCTTTTATTATTATACCATCTGATACTTTGTCCATATAAATATGATTTTAGAGCATCCCAAATGTGAATAATGGAGACATCAGGTGTAGTGTTTAAGTCTAAGAAATGTTGCACCTCTGTAAGTATATAATCTTTATAGTCCTTTAGTTGAGTTAAGTATGCTGGTATTCTTTTGATCTGAACATTATAAGTACTCTTTACCATAAATTCAAAGACAATTGAATTATGATCTGATATAGGACATGAAATGATTTTGGAATTAATTAAGTCTGTTACCATTTTGTTAGAAATAAAGACTCTATTCTTGAATAAGTTTTATATCTGTTAGAAAAAAAGTGTATGGTAATGATTTAGAATCTATCTGGTTATTAATATCATTCAAATGATATAAATTAATAAAATCCTTTAAATGTTTTGCATTAGATGTAATTTTCCTTTTTCCTATAGTAGTAGTATCTTTTTCATACAGGATACAATTAAAATCACCTGCTAAAATAATATCTCCTATAGAAAATGATATAATCTTATTGAGATGGTGTTTCACTGTATTAATGCCAATTCCTGGTATCCAATATACATTGATTAATGTATATATTTTCCCATTAATCTGTATTGTAACCATACAGAACATTCCTTTATCATCTTTATAAGACTTAATAGTTTTAGGTATGGGCATATTTTTGTTCCATAAGATAGCCACTCCTCTTTTTTTTCTGTGTGTGTTCTGAGCTAACCAAGACTGTATATTTATTAGTGGCTAATTTATCTATATCCTTTTTCAGGAGATGTGTTTCTTGAAGGAATATTAAATTGGCTCTATGCAAATTAATATATCTCATTAAACTTGCCCTTTTACATGGGTTATTCAATCCATTAATGTTTAAAGAAATTCCTTTTAGAGATACCATTTAACTTTTATAAACATATAAAACAAATAATCAGAATAACATTTACTAAAATAAGTATTATTATGTCTCCTCCTTTAGGTGTTCTATTAATTATAGCTGTATTTAATGAAAATCTTATGGAATTTTGTGTAATTTTCACTTTTATTTGTAGTGACAATGAGTTTATAAAATGTGATGTGGATGTCAAAACTATATACACACAACAATAATCAGGTGAAAATAATGTTTGGATTAAACATTGCACCCAGCCAGGAGTTGAAAACTCCAACTTCGAGTAGCAAATACCACTCAAGTTATCCCCCTATCCTAAGCAGCAGTACTTCAGCTGCCATCAAATTAATTCGATACTAACTATTATTAACTAAAGTTAACCTCATTTAATTTGATTATCTACTATAACAAGGCTAAACAATTTATATAACAGCTTCATATAAACATATAAAACATTTAGAAACAACTAATATTGCTATGTACATCTATTCTATATAATAAACTCATAATCAAAATAGCATTCTAACAATCTTGGTAATGGGAGCATAGAAGAGAGAGAGAGAGAGAGAGAGAAAAGGGAATATCCATATGTTAGTTTAATAAAAGTTTGTAAGAATAAGTTCTTATTATATGTTTATGCTCATTTGAATTCAATAACATTTATTATCTTAGGCTATTATGACTCAGACATTACTTATATTAGGGTATTCCCACTTTCTGCCATAGTAATACAGTTAAAAGCTTTAAAACTTTAAATTACTTGCACCAGAAACTTCCTTCTCATATTTATTATTGCCAATTAAATAAAATAATTATTCCCATGCATAAGTCAAAAGAACATACTTCACAGCAATATTGATTCCTAGTTATACATAAATCATTGTGATGAAAGCCATCTGTATTTTATATATCTGAACTGCAGCTTTAAAATATGTCACATGACAATTTCTTCTGAAATATAATCATAATGATACATATACTAGTCTGTTAGTCAAGGCAAATGATTTATAACATTACATATCTTTAAATCATAAGCATCTATATACATTAAAGTGCAGCAGTCATATAAGCTTTCAAAAACAAGTGTGCATGAGTTTTACCTTCTATGCCTTCTAAAATATCTCATTTGTTTACTATGGCATATTAAGTCACTTAAAATCATTATAACTTTTGTATTTTATAAGTTACAACTTAAATAAGTAAGTTATTATAAAGAAAAACTCACATTTAGATGTCATAAAGTTCGTTTTTCATCACAAAATCGCATTTACAGCAGTTCTACTTCCTGAAACAGTTTACTTCTTGAATTTGCGATGTGTCAGTGTGAAATCAGGGGTCAAAGTTCAAAATGGCTGCTTTCAGTTTCTCTGCGTGTATTCTGAGTGTTGAAGCTTTTAAAATGACTTGAGGACACTATTCACGAGGAAACCCACATCCCAGATTGTCTCCCATAACATTCTGGCGGGAATTTTAATAAAAGTAAGTGACTGACATTCATTTTGTAATACAAATGGATCTAAACAGTGCAAAACCTTCTCGAAGCACTTTACAAGTCATTACAGTCTCTATGACAGTGAAACCAAGCCTTCAGTTGTTTAACATAAACACAACTTATTTTTATATGCCCCATTTCATTTTCTCATACAGATCTTATTACGAAAGGGTAAAATAACTAGCAGGATACACCACAAGAATTCCAAATTGTAGATAAAAAACTTCTTTATTCCACAACAAGTAAAAGATAAGCGCTTTCGCGTGCTTCATGCATGCTTCATCAGATCTGATGAAGCGTGCATGAAGCATGCAAAAGCGCTTATCTTTTACTTGTTGTGGAATAAAGAAGTTTTTTATCTACAATTTGGAATTCTCGTGGTGTATCCTGCTAGTTATTTTACCCTTTTGTGCTGCTGTTTCTTGCTACAGGATACTTTGGGAGTGTCTAGCGGTAATTTGTCTTCACAGATCTTATTACATACACATATCAGTATTATCAGAAGCATATAACTTTATAAATAAGAGAGAGAGAGAGAAAAAAAAAGGACCTACAAAGAGTATCTACAAAGATATTTTACTTGCTGTTTGTTTTAATAAAGTAGAACATGAGACATATTACTTTCAACTACTTTAGTTCTAGTTAACTGCAATTATATCATGACATATTATTTGAAATCATGTATTAAGCAATTAAGTCATGGTATAATATTTAGCAACTGTATTTAAACAGCATAAATAATTTTAAAGAAATAATAAATTATTTTTCCCCTTATTTCCTATTTTTCATCAAACCCCTCTCCCTGCCCTCCCCCACCCTTCACTAAATGTTTAGTTCAAAGAGAATGCCATTACTTAAAACAAGAAGAGAAAGGAAATGTATCAAATTACTAACCTTAAGTCTCTTTATCACAAAGAGAAACAAGTTGATTCATATCAGGTTATTTGTTCCTCAGGAAGTTTTATTTATAAAACAAAAATCAGTTCTTTGCACACAAAAAAATAACTTTGAATAAATCCTTAAGAAATTTGTGGCTTTCTTGAAAATGTAGTAACTGTAATTAAAGAGTTCAAAGAAATATAGAACATGTCATTTGTTTTTTAGTCTTTTTTGCTTCTCTGAAGTCTTCCAAGAAGTTCCTGTTCCCATCCTCTTTAGCGAAGGACTTGCCCATTCCATATCTTCTATTTTATCTAATATTTTATTTCTTTTAATATACAGCAAAGCAGAGTCCAAGTCTTCAAAAATTCTAGGGCCATCCGGTAAAAAGATTTTTAGTTTGGAAGGAAATAAAAGATGAGTTTTGAACTGTGCTTTCTTAAGCTCTCTTACTAATGGCAGAAAAACTTTTCTTTTTGTTATTACCAAGGAAGAATAGTCATTGTCAAAACGCACAGTTGCCTCATTAATTTTTATAGGTGCTTTAGCCCATGCAGATTTTAATACCATATCCTTGTCATAAGATGATAAAAATCTTACAATAACTGATCTAGGATACTTTTTATTTATATTAGAATTAGATAAAGACCTATGGGCTCTTTCAATACCAAAAGAAAATGCTTCTGACAGATCTAAAGTTTTGGGAAGCCAAGTATTTAAAAAGGATGTAATGTTGTTACCTTCTATATTTTCTGGCAGTCGAAAAATCCTTATATTATTGCGTCTGGATCCGTTTTCCAAGTCATCTAGTTTGGATTGAAGGTGTGTGTTCTGTTTCAATAAGAATTCAATGTTAATTTCTTCTTCCTGAATTCTGTTGTCCATATCATTAAGAGTCTCTTCTATACCTGTAATCTGAGTTTTCTGATGTTGTAAATCTTGATATAACAAATCCATTTGTTTTGTGGTTTTTTCTATAAAGTTATCAACTTTAACATCCAGTCTGTCCATTTTAGTTGTTAGTTGCTGAATAGTTGATAGTAAAGACTGAAGCTCTTTCTTGATGCTGGAATCCTGACTGTTAGCCTTACTGGAACTCATTCTGAACAGAGGTGATGAAAGAGAAATTTCCAAGAAGATTTCTGACAGGAAAATTATTTAAATTTTCTTTCTTTTTTAGATATTAAAGATACTGATATTCCAAACATTTTTAGAAAGAAAATTATTACATTAGTTGAATTTTAAAGTAATTATTTCCTGTCAGTGTAGTTATGTTGGTGGAGCTGAAGAAATCTGCTGCTATCCTGTGTTCATCCTTGGCCACGCCCCAACAGTCAGTATAATCTTTCTGAGTGACTAGAAAACACAAAATATGTGGTACGGATGCTCTTGAATACAGATTCTGTATAGTTAGTGTACACAGTGTCAGTGTTATTGAATTTAGCCCCAGGAGGTGGGAATTAGCTGAGTATTTGTACGTGTGTGTGTGTGTGTGTTTGCCTGTACTTTGTCCACTTTCATGTTAGAACTGTCTTGTTTGAGGTTAATGATCAGGAATGAGTGTTTATCAGTAACTTCCTGATGAGGATCTCTGCACACATGAACCGCAGTTGGACAAATTGAAGTTCCTAGCAACTTAATCTAAAACAACTACTGTACAACAGCCCCCCACTAGCCTATTTTCATAGCATTGTCACAGTGGTCCATGAAGGGAACACCTGGGGTCGCAAAGTTTCTTGATCACTTGGTTTGCATGATAGAGAGCAACCTGGAGTCAGACGTGTATTTATGTGCCTGTAATGGGGCCTACTAGAACTTTAACTTCTCCCACTCAGTTCATTGTTAGGGTTTCATTTATTTACATTGGACTGTTCTCTTGATGATGTTGGCAGTCTGAGAGTTATTGTACTGTCAGCCTTGTAAAGGATGCCTGAGGCGAGTAGTGCACAGGTGGGGTTTGTTACTGTGCAAATGACATAGTGCTTCTCTGAGAAATAGCTTATACTTAACTTATTGATTTATGTTTATACAAGTAAACAACTCCCACAAAAACTGAATGTATTTGGGCTTTTCACACAATGACCTAAGCCAGTATGAATAACAGCAAGATTCCACAGTCCTATGCCATGTTAAGAATTATTGCTGATAATCTGTTTGGCTAAATGGCTCACTGAAACACATAACCTTTTGTGTCACAAACGCATGGAGGTCCATCCATCATTTATGATGTTTAGGGTTACAGTTGTCAAGATCCTTATTCACATTCCATATGTTATTGAATACTGCCACATTTTCCCTAGTCTTTCTGCAGACAAATCCTGAGATTTGTGAGTTGTCCACCTGTGATGATATGGGCAAGTACCAGTATAGTCATCTGGAGTTTTGCAAAGAATGATATGTCCTTTGAATACTAAACTGATTTATAAAAGATGATTGTGTTACAAATGTATTAAAACTGAATGTCACTTGTATATCAAACTGATTTTGTACACATACTTGTGTTGAAAATGCATTTGTGAGCTTTGTTTGTGTTGCAATGCATCAGTGCACCCTGCTGAAATAAAGAGAAATGCACATGTATTATTGCAGCTGAATTAAATGTATATGTTTTTAATACAGGATACTGGCACAGCAGAGGTTAGCTTTATGAAAAATAAGGGGAATATAAATGAGCTATTAATTCACTGAAAGGCACCCACAGTGCTGAGTAGGACTGGACATGATGGGTCTAGGGCAGAGCCTTTGTCCATTAGCTCGTGTAAAGAGGAGAGGCCCCATGCACTGCCATAAACATCTAGAAGTGTACTGTGGCGTCTGTGCAAACTCCTGTCTCAGCTTCAAAGGGGAATACTGTCAGGACAGAGAGTCAGTTAACAAGATGAGGTCATTCTGCCAGCCCTCTTGGAAATTATATTTTAGATATTACAAAGAGAAATCTCAGAGTACTGAGTATTATATGTTTAGGAAGCCTAACTAGAAAGACCCTTACCCACAGCATCTTGCCTTGTGATAGTAAGTAGCTTAACTATGGAACAGCAATTCTCTGAAAGAGTCAGTCAGGAATGTAGTGAAGCTTAGTTCAGATATTGTTTTTTCTTTATTTGTCCAAGTCTGTCCATCAATGCTCTTTTCAATATTTCCTGTGATCTGAACTTTGTGGTTTACAGTGAATATATATTCAGTATTTTCATGTACTTTTTATTATAGTTTCATGGCTGATCCTTGTAGAAAGTATCTAACCTTGGAGTGCTTATATTTATTGGAGACACTGTGTGGGCCACTCCAGAAGGCCTAGCCATCTTGGTGAACTACTATCATTTGTAGTAGTATTAATATTACACAGTATATTTGGATACCCACTTATGAGACTTACAGTAACCAACTAGTGGCAGTGATAACTACCTTATCGTCTTGACAAAGTTGGTAGAGAGGGTAATCTGTGTCAGCCTTTCCCAGGTGTGTGTGTGCGTGTGAAAATTAAATCTTAAAGACTGCATGTGTCGGCTACATGGGGTAGCGGCATGAAGCACTGGATTTAAGAAGAGGGTGCTGGAAGACTTGGCTTAGACACTTCACTGAGGACCTAATCCTACAGCTGTACCAGTGGGGAGTCTTATTAGTGACCTGGAGGGAGACAGATAAAGAGACATCCAGACCCTGGGCTATGTATGTTCCCCTGTGTGCTCTTAAGGGCAATTGTACTTGATGCAGAGAGGTCTGCATCTGGAAATATTGAGTGTATCAATTTGTATTCCAAGTGCACATCCCTCTCCAGTGTCAATGATGAGGATTCAGGCACCTTGACTATTGGTCCAGTATGGGACAACACATATTGTTGGCCAATACATACTGGTAGCAGTGGTGGGCATCACACCAACATCCATGAATTTCACATGAATTACATTCTCAGTGAACTAAATCTTCATTCTAATCCCACACCACAGCATGCATGCCTTGTGTCATCGACTGTCCTATTACTTGTACAAATAACTTTTGATATGATGCATATTTCCATTATTTAGAATTCCTTGAGGTAACAAAAACATAAATTCTACTGCCCTCAACCTCTTTTCTCAATACTATACAAATTAACTTTTTAAGACTATTCATTTTGGTTCAGATTGACACAGGAAAAATACTGTGTATAGTTTCTGAGATAACTACGCTTGCTTATGATATTAAGTTGATATCTGCAGACGTAAGCACCATATAAGGTGTTTTCCAAGTGTTTACATACATGCGGATTAAACATTTCACATTTTTCCTGCCAAATCTTCTGCATGTACATCTCATTATTCTATATTTTCTTTACTGTTTTAAGTGAGTAGCACTCATCCACTTTTATGGCATCAGATAATTTAGACCCCTAGGCCCAATTTATCTGATGTTGTTTGCTACCCATCAGTTGTGCAATAATTCAGTGAATTCTTATTTTGCAGAAAACATTGCATTTTCAAACAAAATTTTACAGGGGTATTAGGAGAGACTTTTAGACTGTGAAAACAGTGCAATTATGTCAGTTGAGTGGTAAAACAGGTGATCAGATCATTCACATAACTTGGTTTTATGCCGTAACTTCATGATATTTTGTTGAATTTTCACCTGAAAGTATCCTAATAGTAATTTTTGATAAACTGCTTGCACTTTTGAAAGTGTAATTGAAATTCATGACTTGGCTCTTTCTGTAAGCAATTGTTATGGGACAGTTACATTGTTTCTCAATGTGCACCCATTTACAGTGACAGTGGTATTGAATATTAGCAATTGCTTTAACTCACAACTGGTTTCAGTACTTTTGGTCTTACTATTTAATAAGAAGGTTTCATTCATAGGGAGCAATAATGGCGAACGAATTTGCCTGCATTACATAGCAGACTGTATATAGTAAAAAAAAAAAGTGTCAGTGAAACTAGGCAATTAAGACATGGTTGGATGAAAGGCCTTTCTACATTTGAAGCTAACAAAAAGCAATTTTCTGTTATGAGACTTTCTACAGAAACTATGGGGTGGTTTGTATTGAAAAATTCACAAGGGCACCTGGGAACTACCCCTACTCTTGGTAGTTGGGGAAGGTGTTTCCTGTCCAGGCATGGAGGCAGCCATGAGGAATGGTTAGAAAATGTGGCTGATTCAGCTTTTGCTGAAAATGTAACTGAAATGGTAGAATTGCTAACAGAAGTTTTTTTTCTGATGATGTGGGTGCAGAAAAAACAGTGACATTGGTGGAAAAGGAGATTGTGGCTGTAACCGAGGTGGATTCAGAGGAAAACTTTCAGAGGCGATTGTATGAAGGAGAGGCACTTACCTCTGAAAAATGCATAATTACAACTCTCCAATCTGGGGAGGGGGGTTGCGGGATGACTATATGGAAGAAATGGTCAACCAAAGTGAGCCAGAAAGTGGAGCAGCAATTTCATGGAGCAACATCATGGAAAAAAACAGAAGAAAAAGGAGAAGAAGAGACTATGCTAGAAAAAAGTTCCAGAGACAAAAACTTATGCACAAACTGCTGAAGAAGGAGGAAAGAAGAAATAAAAGAAACAAAAAAGAAGTATACAGTGCATGTGAGCAGTAAAAAAGAAATTATGGACAGGTTTGAGGTATGGGACTCAGTCATAACACCTTTGGTGTCAAAGAAAAAGAGGTAGGAGCATTATTGAGATTGTCTATTGGAAAATTACCAGTTAAGGCAAATATGCTATACAAAAAAAAATAAATGTAATAAATGTGCAGTCAAACTAATTACCAGTTAAGGCAAATATGCTATACAAAAAAAAATAAATGTAATAAATGTGTAGTCAAACTACAGAGCATGTGTTTCTGAAATGTGAGAGAGTTAATAAGTTTGTTAAAATTTGAGCAAATAAATAAGGACATAATAAAATTTAGTTATTATGGTGCAAGAAAACAGGAGGAAGTGAAGAAAATGGACTGAGTAATATTTTATGTTTTATGGACTATATGGAAAGAGACTAAATGAAATTAAACACAATGGAAATGATTTTGGAGAAAATAATGTTTTGGCTGTGGATAAAAAAAGAGAGGGGAGGGAATGCTTAAATTGAAGTTTATAATGTATGGAGATTTGTAAATAAATGTAAATATGTAAATAATAGGCAATGTATAGATAAATAAAAATCTGTTCTTTTTAACAAATGCTGTGAGATTCTTGGCATCCACTAGAGTATCGTCAATTTTGGGAATTGTGACCTTCAATTTAACATCTCATCTGAAGAATGGCACACCCTGGAATTTATAACTCCCTTGTGCTGTGCTGCAGCGTTAGTAATAGACAATTCCAAGCACCAGGTGTATAGAACCCACAGCCTTCATATGGCAGATACACCTGGACAGTACACAGATGAGTTTTAAAGTAAAAGTCATGGCACCTTTAAGAGAAGTCTGTGAGGGAAAGTATAGGATTTTTCCCAAGCCGACAAGGAATGCTCCGTGGATGAGACAATGGATATAAATGACTGACATGCTGCTTCATATGACAGAGCTAGGTACTCTCAACAGAACAGAGTGCATATCTTTGTGTTCCAGGAGATCTCAGAATACAGTCCCTGCTGTTTCACTTTAGCATAATTAAGTTACAATGGTTAGAACACAATGTGAGGTAATTCACTTTGGGGGTTTACACTCACAGAACACTTAAAGGTCTCCCTGTGCCAAACAACCTAGAAATGCAGAAGGGCTCCATGTGATAAGCTGAACACTCATGAATGGCATGGAAAAGTGTGGGGATATCTTTTATCTTGCCAAAACCAGGACAAGTGGCTTGTAAGTGGATCTATACTGGTCCCCCATGGCTGCTGGGTATACCCTTATAAAACAAACAAACAAAAGAAAACAGCAGTGCTGGATGTAACGTGCCATACTAGCTAATGAAGCACACAGTATTTCTTGAAGCATATATCTGTACCTGTCAACTGTCTATATTTTTACAGAATGTCCAGATTTTCACCTTTTTTTTTTTGTTTGTTTCTTGTTGTTGTTGTGTCTTTCGGCTTTTTTGTTTCTTGTAACATTTGCAATTTTCTGGCAGAACTTTGAGGATTGAGGTCACTGAAAAAATGACAGACATTTGAATTTCAGCCTTTGTATCCTTTGAAAGTTGAATTGGTATGTGGTAGCATGCATTTTCTAGTCTGTAAACACAATATTTTAAAATCTGTCATGATTTTGAGCCTCCACCCAATTCTTCCAACATTCTCCAGATTTATTAAGCTAAGGGGTTGAGAGGTGTGCACAGAGTAGCAATAAAAAAGAAGCAAAGCATAACAGAGTATAATCAGAAACAGCATGCATTTGGGGGTATAGCTGCACTGTTTCATGCCTCATCATAAATGGAATGGGACATTGTGCAATCTCAGTAACAGAGGTCATGAACAGAAGTGGCTGGCATGTTACTTCATGTACCACATCAAGGTACTCAACAGTACACGTGCAGTTTTTTGACCTAGAGATCTCACATTACAGTCACTGCTAATTCACTCTGACATGATTGACTTAAGGTGGGTAGAACAGAGTCAGAATGCCACCCCAATATGCAATTCATTTTATTACAGTAACACTGACAGATCACTTAAAATGTGTCTCTGTGACAGACACCCTAAAAATGCAGAGGGGCCACACAGGATTAGTCAAACACCACTGATAGGCATGTGAAAGTGTGGGATATCCTTGTCATCTTGCCAAAACTAGGACAAGTAGCTTATAAATGGATGTATAGTGGTATGGATGGCTATCATGCATACCCTTTAAGAAAAATCAGTGTTGGGCATAAGGTGCCATATTAACTGAGGAAGCACACTATCTTTTGTAGCACACAGTGACAATTAAAAGGAAGCAGAGCACAACATAGTATGATCAGAAACAGTATACATATTAGAGCATAGCTGCACTGTCTCAAGTACAGTCATCAAAGGAATGTGACATACAATAATCTTAGTAACATAGCCAAAAGATAGATGGTACCCTTGTGATTAACATCTCCACTATAAGTGAAGATTCCATAGCAAGTGTTGAAATGAAAAGAGAATTTTGATCCAGACAGAACAGCAGGTAGTGTATGAAGGAATGGTAATAATGCAGTACAGACTGTTATTGTATTATAGAGCAGGCTGCCAATGTGTGTAATGCATCTTCCGTAATATAGGGTTAGCACGTGTTCCATTTTATGCAGGACGGTCCCTCTCTGAGCAGTCATTCAAAGATTTTTAGGACAAAAATGTGAAGTTTCCTTCAATAGTTATATAAAATTATTATTTCAAATATCTACTTTAGGAAACAGCATAAATAAATCAAATTAGTTACTTAATGTATATAAGAATGGTGGTGCTTTTCTCCCAAGCCTCTGCTGAAAAGGGGTTATTTATGACCCAGTCAGACTTTACCAGTAAGCAAATGGAAATAAATACATAAATAAAATCTACGAAAATGGAATTTTAGTTTGTCAATAAACTTGAGTCCAGTCCTTTGCACTAGTGGAAGGTATGGTGTGTCCTGCAAAATCTTACATTAGCTTAAAAAAGTCCCACTTTGCACACTTGGAGAGGCGGTAACCCTTACAGCACTACTGTGTACAATTATGCAAGTGCAATACAGGAAGTCATGTGACTGCACATATACAAGAAAAACATTTATCTCGTGTCAATTTGCCATGGGGAACAAGGCATTGGAGAGTATGAGGCAGTGAACAGGGTAGGATACTAGATATGTCACTGCTCTGTCCTCATTGCTCTGACATTGACAGCATGGGAGTATTTTGGAATGGCAGCCATAGTTTGAATGGCATCATGTAGGACTAATGGTTGTCAGGCTGGGAATCAGCCACTTATTCTGCACTACAAATGGTTATTATGATGGCAAAAAGCATTTCAGTTGCTTTCAGTAAACCACGGTGAACCAGACTCAAATGCATACATCTGTAAGGTAGAAGGGGAAAGAGAGAGAGTGCTGAAGGACATACAGCACAATGCATTAACTCACCAATATATGTTCATAGATAGGTACTAGGCCATCTGCCCAAAGGCATGTATAAGCCTAGGCAGAATGTGTTGGCTTTCGCCGCCTCCTTAGACTAGTTCCCTGTACCTCTGTCCAGCAGAGCCATTGAAGTGATCCCCGGGGTAAACTTTCTGTTTCACATCCACTCATCAAGGTTTCTCTTGAAGAGTGTTAGCGAGGAGCTCTGCCTAATTTAGATTGGAATCTTGTTCCAGAGCATGGGAAGAATCTGGGACAGGAATCTTTCCCTCCAGCATGTCCTACTTATTGTTGTGGTGAGGTTTAGATCCCTAGAGCATGTGGCTCGAGGGAATATGGTTTTCTTTAGGTGGACCATGTCCATCAATTCTGGATTGGACATGGCCTTGTATGCCAGGCAGAGATCACCTCTGAGTAGGCGGTATGCAACCGAGTACAGCTGGAGTTTCTTCAGTCGAGTGGCATAAGGCATCTGTTTGAGGCCAGTGATCCTCTTGGTGAGGTACTTATGTGGCCTTTCCACCCGTTGCAAGTGTCTTGTAAGGTATATCCCAAGTAGGGCGTTGTACTGTATGGTGGGTCCGATGCGTGATGAGTAGAGGAGCACAATGACCTCTTTTGATCTGGATGCAAATCCTTCTGTGATTAGGTGGGCCACATAGGATTTTCTAACCACTTTGGCAATGTGATTATTAAAGGAGAGATTACTATCTACTTGGGTCTCCAGATCCCTTATTACATCTTCCGTATTTAGGAGACTACCACCTATGTGGTAGTTTGTGGGTACTTTGTTTTTTCCAAAGGGAATGACTATGCATTTTTTGGCGTTGCTTGAGGCCATGATTTTGATACCAGGTATCCGTCTCAGTGAGACCCTTTTAGAGGATGTCTGCATGAGAGTCAATTATAGCCCTTAGTTTGCAGTCGTCTGTGAACTTGGTCAGCCATAGTCCTCCTGTGCTTGCCTGTACCTCTGAGAAGTATATGTAGAACAGGAGGGGTCCTAGAACCGAGCCCTGGGGAACGCCACTTGTAACTGGTTTAGAGTCAGACCTAGCTCCCACAACTCTCACCATGTGGGTTCTGTCCATGAGCCAGTTGGCAACCCATCTTGTGACGTAGGAGTTTATGTTCAGGCTGGTGAGCTTGTCTATAATACCAGAATGGGGAATGGTGCTGAAGGCCTTTGCGAGGTCTAGGTAGGCTGTGTGTACAACCTTTCCCTCATCTATAGCTTTGGTAACGGTCTCAAGAAGTCCACCAGGTTTAGGAGGCATGATCTGCCCTTAAAGCTGAACTGGGTAGGGTCCAGTGTTTGGAGGCTCCCAATGTCTCTGTTAAAGAGTTCCATGATGTTGCACTCCATAGCCTTGCAGACTAAGCTAGTCAGGCTTATAGGGCAATAGTTCCTGGGGTATGCTGTGGCTCCACCTTTGTGGAGCAGAATAACCGGTGCTGTGCACCACTCCTTGGGTATGTAGCCTGTGGAGAGGCTGAGTTTGAACAGTGTGTTTTGGTGAGGGGTTAGTTCATCTTTCAGCTCATGTAGGACACAGCCTGGGACACCGTCCAGTCCCATTGATGCTTTATTTTTGGCTTTGGAGAGGGCTGTTTTAGGCTGGTACTAGGCTTATTGCCTTTGCAGGCCATTTTAAACCTAGCCACTTACCCCTTGTGAGAATCAAACCCCGCACCTTCCGTTTGTAAGGCAAACACTTTAACCATTATGCCATCCTCCCTCCCACATTTTAACCTAAATGTCTGTGATTTCAGGGGCTCTACATTCTTCTGGTACGGTTATGAGCCCTTTTGTGGGTGAGAGGGGGTGAAGTTTGCACTGAACCTGTCTGCCGGGATGTTGGCGATATTGATCGGTTCAGTGAATTCTGTGCCATTCTGCACTAACTATGAGCAGATCTGAGCATTGCCACTTAGATTCTTGACATAGCTAAAGAATGCCTTGTATCTTTGGAGTCCTTGGCAATTTTTCTTTTGAAGCTCGCCATGGATGATTTTATAAGCGATCGTAGTTTCTTGCTATCAGGGATGTCTTCCCTTCTTGGGATATTACTCTTTTCTGTACTAATTTCCTCTCTCTATTGTATAGCTTGTTTATGGCAGGGGTTGACCAGACTGGTTTCCTTTACTTGGAGGAGTGAGCCTTGGTTTTGCTTTGAGATAGCATGATCCATGCATTCTTGTAGGTGCCCATAGAATGCATTAGGATTTTGCAGATTGGACAGCATTATCCTTTAGCATGGAGGCTTTGAAACTTTCCACCTCGGTCTTAAGTAATGTGAAGTTTGCTTTTGAAAAGTTTTTCACAGTGGTTTCCTTGTCCGGGGGGTGGGTGGGATGTGGCTATCCAAAGTGACTTGTTACAGCCGTTACAGTCCCGCAGTAGCACAGTACACTTTTTTGTGAGGAAGGAGGGCAACGTTGGACAGCTCGTATCTCTGCAATTACTGAGCATGGGTGTTGAATCATTCTTTAAAACTAATCTCCTTAGTTACGAAAAGTAAAAGGCAAAGACATAGATGAGCTGCTCTTAGTATATGTTCTACCAATTAAGGTGGCATGCACCCATACCTCTCAGCCTCAAAATGCACAGCTGAGAGGTATGCATGTACCACTGCACATCATTCTATGTTGCCAGGTTGGGTGGAGGGAGCAGGAGTTAGTGCAAGGGACGCCCAAACCTGTTACTCTGTGGTTGTTTTTTTAACATCTTGTACCAAGTTGTAGCTTGTTCACCCCCCTCCACATTTCTATGGTGACCACATCACTTGTATTCCTTTCTTTGTAGGAGCTGCACACTTACAGTCTTTTGTAGCACAGAATCAGATTTTTATCAATCATCATTATGCCTTCTAATCAGACTACGTGTGTGCATGAACGGCCTTAGGTCAACTGGTGCCCTAGGCAAAAGGGCTCCACGGCGCCCCCTACCACACCACCCAGTGCCCCCATCCTGGTCTACCTGCATCAAATAAATACTGGAAATGTGCCCATACTAGAGCGGCGCCTAGGCGGCCACCTAGTTTATGCCTAAGGCCAGCTATGTGTGTGTGTTTGCATTTTGCGGATTGTTTTAATGTTTGCAAATAATGAAGTGCGTGGACATTGAGTTTCCATGTTTTCCCATTCCTTGAAAGGTTCAGAAAGAAAGTATGCAGAAATGGCAGGAACTGGTTGTGTTTTAATCTTCTCCATTATTTGATTACTAGGCTGATGCTGGAGAGTAACCTCTGCATTTTACTTACTGTTGCATCCCCAGTACTTCCAGAGGCGTTTCAACTCTGCATCTTTTCTGTTAATTAATAGGCAGATACTAGGAAAAACGTATTACAAGAGACAACTTTCTGCATTTTAGTGCATAATCGGGTCTGTTACAATGCTTGTGTAGAGGAAAAAGAAAACAATGTAGCACTGGTAGCTCCTTGGATAGTGATTCTGCATTTCACACAACACTCCATTTATAGTAAGTGTGCAGTATACATAACTGAAGTGTAACAATCTTTTTACCCTATACTTTTTTTTACTGCCAAGTAAAAACATTATTTTACATACATACTATATGTGCATAATTGTATTACACATACACTACAGTAGAAACTGTTACGGGTGCAGACTTGCAGCACACCTCTTATGTGATAATCACGATGCAATGTTTGCATGATGTTACCAACAAATCTGCATGCCATAGCAAGCGTGACATATTTGTATATCACACCACCGGCTTTCTGCTTGTCAATCAAGTCGGCCACGCCCATTCCTGCGCCAGCCAGTGGGTGAAGACAATTCAACAAAGCTGTCAAATGTATCCCTAGTGGTTTGGCTGCTCACGGTCTAAGTTCATGAATTATGACCAAGGAAAAAAGTCTTTCACTCTCACACATACAGATCACTTACCTCTCAACCTCTTACAGCAAGAAATCTGAACAAAGCCATACAATAAAAGTGGGACAAGGGCCCAAAAATAGGCACTTTTTTAAAATACTGCTCTTAAGAGACTTAGAAAGTTGTTAGAATAACAGATTTTGCATTGGTATGAATTTTCTGAAGTGTATTAAGTCATATCATTATTTTCTAAGTTCAGTCTTTGACTTGCCACTAATTTGCCAGAAATCCACAAGTTTCATGTAAAACAGACCAAAAATATGAGGCAGAAATCTGCACAGGTATGCGTTACGAAATAAACTGTAAATAAGCAATTAACTGGAAGATAAAACATTTAAGGTACATTTGATAAGAGCATGCGTGGCCACTGTGTGTGTGTCTGTGAGCGCGTCCGCGATTGTCACTATTCAGACCCCCAAACGTAAAAATGAGAAAAAAGGGGTTGAGGGTGGAATGGCTGTAAAGAGCAATCCACCAGTAATGCATTAAAAAGTGAACCTCCACACTTAGCAAAGCACTGGAAACTTGGTTTTCAGTATGTTAGTAGCAGTAAGGTCGAGCCACCTACCTGAGTACACCTCGGAGGACTTTGCAGCATGAAAGCTGCATATCACAACCCACAACCACGTTAGCATCACTTGTAGCCTTCCATTCGAGAAAGCTTTCTGCAGAAGAGTCATAGAACTGGCCATATGAATCTTGAACCGATAGTGAAAATTTGGCAATCAGGCATTCAAAGTCAGAAGCAGAATCAATTATTTTTTTTCACGGTAAATCTTCCAATTCCTGTTAGGGCGCAATAGCGAAGACCTGTTAAAAAAGCTATAACCATACAAAAAGTCACTTCTCTTTATTCATGGATTTGTCTAAGTGATAACAGAACACGTAGTGTCTTTTACGATGCGTAAAACAACAATCACATCAAAGTAAAACATGTGCATTTCTAATACTGCCGCCAAGCCCAACCCTCCAGTGATTTCATCATCCCTTCAGGCGGTCACGAGCGCCTTTCACATGATACGAAGGTTTCGCAATCTCCTCACCTCCATTCACAGTAAGGGACAGAAGTTACCGTACAACTTGCAAAACCTGTTACTTTCCTCATACTGAAAAGTAAAGGATGCCACTCACAACCTTAATTACATAACACTTTGTGACGCAACTAAAGACATAATATGCAGTCCACCCCACAAAACCACATTTCTTTATCCTGTTGTCCCATTTCCAGTCTTGTTTTTGCAAAACTCTGTTTATGGGCTCCGAATCCTCCGATCACAAACACATCAAGCTACACCAAGAAGGACAGAAAAATACTACAGTATAATTAAAAACGAACGAGATTGCTTGCAACAAATTCATTGTTTTGCAGTTTAGAGTCACTATTTCTCCCTCTCAGTGTTTTCCTAATTATTTAATTAACATGCTGTTTGATAGGCTGCATAACAGCACGTGATATCATGCGGAATTCTGAGCTAGTAACCTGCCGTTCTCATCCTTTCCCGATCGCTTCAATAATTGCAGACAGGTCAGTGAGAGTTGGTAAAGAATGGCAGCAATTAAAACATCAAAAATAAACGTTTTGTGAGCGTTATTTGTCTGCAGTTTTGGAAACGTTTCGGTATTCATTCAAATACAGTGATGACATCATACCTATCAACCTCTTAGAGCCACATATCTGGACAAAGCTATAAATAAAAGTGGGACAAATTTTATTTATTTGCAATTTGATTAATTTACCGGGGAAGTCCACTGGGCCGAATTGACCCATTTTCAGTGGAGGCCCGGGGAGAAAAGCTCCAAGATGCATTATACAATTTAAATACAACTGATAGTTAATATTACAGATCTTATGTAGAATAGTTACTCATAAATGCATTCAATATCATGCATAGTTAGCACATTCATTAAGCTCGAAGGTAGGGATCATACAGTTTCATTTGGAAAACAGATATGGGTTAGGTATGGAAACAGTTTACATATAAACCTTTTAAGAAAATGTAAATACGCTTTGCATACATACATCAACAGCAGAATGCCATTTAAAATATTGGGCTGTGTGAGGGTAGCTGTAGCAGTTGAGAGCTTAGAGAGGAGCTACAGAAATTGTTGAGAGCTTAGACAGGCTCATAGGAAGATAACTATGAGAGTTGGAGAGCTTGGGAACAGAGAGAGAACCCCCTTGGATTGGGTTGGGTGAAGGCAAGTACATTTCCATTTAGTGGACAGGTGTTTAAATAGCTGGGTTTTGAAGTTTTCTGAGTTTGGTATGGTTCTTAGTGTGGAGGGAAGGGAATTCCATGTTTTGCCTAGTGAGAAAGATAGGAGAAGTCGGCTAGCAGAATGTTTAGGTTTATGAATAGTAATTAAGTTCTGATGTTCAGATCTGAGAGCTTTGTTGGGTGTATAAGTTTATAGATTCATAGATTAGTACTAGGCTAACTGCCCTTGCAAGCCATTTTAAGCCTAGCAAATTATTTCTTGTGAGACTCAAACCCTGCACCTTGTGTTTATAAGGCAAACATCTTAACCATTAGGCCACCGTCGCAATCCCAATCAAGGATGTTAGAGTGGGACATTTTGTTGGGTGAAATATGCCAAACATAGAGACAATTTTTAACTATTGCTCTTACACACATAGAGATTTGATAGAATAATAGATTTTACATTAGCATGAATTTTTCTGAAGGGTATAAAGTCTAAAACTCAAATGTCTTTCACTATTTTCTAACTTCAGTCTTTAATGACTTGCCACTAACTTGCCCAAACACACAATTTTATGAAAAGCAGACCAAAAATATGAGGCAAAAATCTGCACATTCTGCAAAAATCTGGACAGTTGAGAGGTATGCATGACAGCCATTGAAACATTAAAAATGTATACGTCTTAATGACTGTTATACTACAAGGGCTAGCCATCTGAGGGTGAGAATATAGACTCTAGATGACTGTCAGCAGTGAAATGACACCACAACCCCATGTTCAAATCCGGGGAAAAGGGTTTGTGGAGGGATCAGTACAGAAAGCACTGTTACATTCACTTTAAATTATTGGAGACCCCCACATTTCTTCATAGTGCATGCATTCTAAAAATATACGTATAGGCCCTGGATGAGGGGAAGTCAGTACATACATCTTACCTTGACTTGACCAAGGCCTTTGACACAATCCCCAACTTGGGCATCATTGAAAAGCTAATACAACTTGGCATAAATCCCTATCTTATCAGATGAGTGGCCAACTGGCTCACTGACAGGATCCACAAGGTCAAAATAGAAACCACCACCTCTAACAGCACACCTGTAATTAGTGGAGTTCCCCAGGGATCTGTCCTGGGACCCCTACTGTTTGGCATCTACTTCTCAGAGATCCAGGAAAAGACAAAAAAACTTGTGGCTGACCAAGTTTGCAAACAACTGATAGTTGGATGCTGTCATTGACTCAACAATGATATAAACATACCGCAAGAGTGTCTCATGGCAACTAGTGACTGGTGCCAAAGGCATGGCCTCAAGTTAAATGCAAACAAAATGTATCATCATACCATTTGGCAAAAACATAGCCCCTACTGATTGCCACATCAATGGCAACCCCCTAAGTACACAGCCTGTGGTGAGAGACCTGGGTACTCAGTCTGACGACAATCTCACATTCGACCATCATATAGCAGCAGTGGTCAGAAAAGCCTTTTACTTGGTTCATCTCATAAGTAAAGGGACTGCATCCAGAAACAAAGAGGTTATTACCTTTTTATACTCCTCCCTCATTAGACCAATAAATGAGTATAATGCCCATTTGGTATGTACCTCTCCAAACATCTGCACCAACTGGAAAGGCCACACAAATTGAAACACAGCACAGTAACAACGTAAAAGGAACGAAACTGGTATGGATGGAGACCTCAAGAACTCCTCAGCTCGGACACAAACCAGAAGAAAAACGTTTTATTACACAGAAACACAAAATAAAAAATGAATCCAAGTTAAGCGCTTTCGTCTGACACTTACAGACTTCTTCAGAACATAGGCAAACATCAACTCTTTCATTTTAAATACATTTAGGCGCCAAAAGGCCACTTCCAAATCAATCATGAATTAAAGGTACATGAGCAAATAAGTGTAATCATGACACAAATCCTTCCCTAATGAATATCTATCTGAAAAATAGATGAAATACCATCAAGAATAAAAAGAAGTGCATGGGTAGTACATAATGTCCTAAGAATAAAAATATTTATAATGCACAAAACTGAAAAAATAAAATGAAAAAAAATGTAGTATAACTCATTGGGGCTAGAATACAACCAAACACATGGTATGAACCTACCAATTAATATTGCTATGAAACCTAAATGTAACAATTGCAATAGATATAATGATTATGAACTGTTAAATATTGAATGTTTTAAAATTTTTTAAAAATATAAATATTTTAAAAAATATTTTAAAAATAGTTGATGTAATGTAAAAATGGATATATATTTATTTTTATATTTATAAAATTATTGATATGTATTTTTATTTTTATATTTATAAAATTATATAAAAAATTGAGGTGAACTGTTGAAAAATATATGTAAAAATACTTAAAGAAGATGTGTTTGAATACTTTGAGAGATACTTAGTGAATATTTTTGGGATATGTTGGAAATATATAAAGAATATATAGGAGGAATGTATATGTGAATGTAAGAGTAAGTGTAAATGTAAATGCAGATCACTATTCAAAAACCACTGCGCTAACTGCAGGAACGGTTTGATACTGATAAAATCATTGATGCCAGGCAATCTTGTGGCATCAGAAATAATTTGCCATTTGCTCTCTTTCATAGCCAATAAAGCTTTTACATTCCCCCCAAACACTGTTATATTAACCTTGTCAATAATAGCAAATTTAAAATAATGTGTAACACCGTTATTTAAAATGTGTCTATAAAGAGCATTCTTTGTATCTTTCTTCTTAATACTAAATAAATGCTCATAAATATGTCGTCTTAGATGTCTCTCAGTCTTGCCGATATAAAACGCTGAGCATACTTGGCAAGTTGCAAGATAGACAACAAATTTGGTATTACAGTTTCCTGTCTTACAGAATATATGTGTTTTGTTAAAATTGTCCAAATTAACACCACCTGTTTCATTAATAGTGTGGCACTGGTTACATGAACCGCATTTTCTTGTACCGGTTGATCCCCCTTTAATGCCACCCATGTTTGATTCCAAAATCCTTTTGAGATTCTTGCCTGTTTTGTACACAAATTTGGGATGGTTTCCCAATGTCTGGGCCAGATCATTATTCATGGTAAATAAATTCCAATGATGCCTCACTATATTTTCAATGTACTGGACAATGGGGGAATACATTAACACGCAAACCCTATTGTCAAATCCCTCCTTTTGTTTATGAACAGGGGTGGAACCCCCATTGTTGAGTTGCCCAATAAAGGGGGATATGTGTTAACCCATTCCTTACTGACATAGTTGACAGCGTCATTGATTAAGTTGACCGGATATCCCCTCAAGCTAAACATAGACCTAATCAATGCAAGTTCGTTGTCCAAAGCAGCTCTCGTAGAGGACATACGGGCTGCTCGAATGCACTGTAAAACTACCTCAAACAGTAGGTTAACAGATTTAATATTAGATATCAAGTTATTTGCCCGTAATGCACAGTTAAAACTTGACTTTGGTGCTATGATTAATAAGAATTCCCAGTACCCAAAATTGAAATCTAGAAGTACATATACACCGGTTTTACATCCTCTTATAGATACATTCTCGAAATTAGTAGAGAATGACCTACATGATATGAAATCAAGTAATCAGAATAAGCCCAAGAGATATAATCTCAATTACTCCCAAAGAAAAGCCCTGACAGAATTAGTCAATGACACTACTTTGGCCATAAGACCGGCTGATAAAGGAGGGCCAATAGTGTTGATGGATAGTATTGATTATATTCATAGAATGAAGAATATGCTTAGTGAAGAGAAGTTCTATATCTCAGTCAGCAAGGATAATGTCAGGAGTAAGGTATTATCAATACGTGCTGTTCTTACGGAACTCCTAAAGAACTTAGATATAGATTTAGAACTATTTGAATTCCTAAAGGTAGACTATCCCTTGATACCAATAATACAAGGCTTACCGAAAATTCATAAGTCTAAGGAAAACCCTCCTATTCGTCCTATTGTCTCGGGTAGTGGTTGGGCTACCGAACCCTTTTCTTTGTATGTTGAGACTTTTTTAAGACCTGTTGTGGAAGCTAATATTTTTATCTTGAAAGATACCAAACAGTTTCTCCTAGATCTGTATGAATACACGAAAAACATAGGAGAAGAAGAGACTTTCTTTATGGTCACACTAGATGTGAAAAGTGTATTTACAATGATACTAAACGATGAAGGTATCTGTAAGGTACACTCATATTTAGCTAACAATTCTAATCTTGACACTAGGAATATAGATCTGTTAACGCTTTTCTTGGAAATAGTGTTACAGAATAATATTTTCTTATTTGAAGATACCATCTATTTACAGAGGGATGGCGTAGCTATGGGCACTTCTTGTGCCAATAGCTACACCAACCTCGTTATGGCAGAATGGGAAGAAAATAGTTTGTTTAAGTTAGAGGAATATGAACAGTCTGTTTCCTTTTACAGACGTTTCGTAGATGATCTCTTTTTTATATGGAGAGAAAATGAACAGAAGCTGTTACATTTTATAGAGAAGATTAATTCACTAACCACCTATTTGGAATTTACAGCTAATTATTCTGAACTGAATATATCTTTTTTAGATGTTTATATAGAAAGGTTAGCGAATGGGCTACTTAACACGTCAATACATAGAAAGAAATGTTATACGAATACTATACTTCATCGTGATAGTATGCACCCACGCTTTGTTTTTGACAATGTTATTAAGGGCCAATGTATGAGAGCCTCAAGGTTAAATCCTTTAGAAGACAATTTTAGAGAAGAATTAGACAACTTGCACACTAGGTTAAAACAACGTAGGTACACTGATAGAGAAATAAATGAAGTGTTTGGAAATATGGATGAATTAAGAAATACAAGGGCGAAACCATACTTTTCAGGTGAAGGTAATATGGATGAAATGAATCCTTCACATAGATTAAATGAATTTATAAGAATTCCTTTATTTTATACAGCAGATATAGGAAAAGTGAAGGAAACGATAACTAAGCACTGGAATACACTATTACTAGATGAGAGGATAGCTGGGATAGTAGGACCATCACCATCGTTTTCGTTTAAGAACAGAAAAAATTTGAAACGTATGTTATGTCATCGTTCCTTTATTAAGAAAGACACATATAGAAAAGGGGAACATTTTAATACTTTACCATGTGGTAATTGTGGACAATGTGGGTATATTAATACGGAATGTGAGTTTATACATCCTAAAACTAAGAGAAGGTTCTGTTTTAATACACACACGAATTGCCAAAGTGAAAATATAGTATATCTTGCTAAGTGCACTCAATGTCAGGTATTTTATATTGGTAAGACCAATAGAAAACTACGTGAGCGCATTAGAGATCATGTTTATAATATACGCACTGGATATACTCATAATGCACTTGCGAAACACATAGATACAGTAGGACCATCACATACTTTCAGTTTTATGGTACTGCAAACTATTGAAGTCACCCCACGAGGTGGGGATATCTGCAACTACACGGAAGAATGTGAGTTAAGGTGGATGATAAGGCTCAGGGCGGATGTTAGCCCTGGCCTGAATGATAAGATCTTACTGAAACCAGTGTTAAAGAGCAGAAAGTTATCTATTGAGTAATATTCTACTGTATTTAATATTATGAATAGGAATAGATATTGTTTTAATTTGTTTGTAAAAGTTATGTGTAGGATACATTATGAGTATTTATGGTTGATTCTTTGTTTAAATATGTGTTTAATAAAATAATAATAATTATATAGTATCTACAGATACTTTTTATATGTATATATTGTTATATATGTGCATATATAATTTTCGTTTTTATTATTATGGAATATACTTTTCTGTTCCTTTACAACTTTTTTAGGTGCTATTAAGGTGTATATATTAATGATTCACTATTCTTTAATAGCTATTTTATTTATTATATATATTTGACTGGTAGTTAGATCTGTTTTTTATGATTTTTTATATATTGAGTAATTTTTATAGATACATTGAAGTCAGCGATTATTTAATGAGTTGAAGGAAATGATGTAATGAACTCTCATGGAGTGTTAACCTATGATAGTTAGAGGGACATTATTTAAACAAGTGAGATGTTGGTTCTATGTACTGTCTGATGAAGCCTGTCGGTGAAAGCGCTAACAACATTCAATAAAGTCTCTTAGTTTATTTTGAGTCTACGTATTTTTTCAACTACTTGTTGGAGTCGAATGAAGCCTTACTTGTTGTGTACTTTTTGGAGTCGAATGAAGTTTCACTTATCGTGTATGTTACAGTAATTGTAACATTTGTTGCAAACTTGTTTGATTGAGGAAGGAGTGTGAACTACAAGAGTCAGTTAAAGTTTTTACTGAAGCCTTGGCAACTATTGTGGCGATCTTTTGGACTGATATATTATATTTATTTCTTGCTGCAGTAGTTCTTGTGGTCCGGTGTGGTGCTGTACTTTTTTTACTATTTATTGTTCTACGACACCGGACTGACATGGCACATAATGCAGGAGCATTAACTGTTGCTGGGGAATCGAATGATATTGAGTTGCCATACACAGTTCCGGGGACATCAGCTACAGACCGGAAATGGGAACGTTTCCACCACTGTATATCCGGAGCGACGAATACCTTGATGTCGTTTGAACCAGCGGTGAATGATGGTGAACGCGACGCGAGGGCAACGAACATTATGGATTTATTAGGAGATATCAACAAACTAGAGTTGGACTTTCTCAAATTGAAACGATGGCAACTTCAACGCCAGCATTTTGAGGTATGCCTAACAAGAAAAATAGTGCCGAGAGGCTTACGTATACTTAAGATGCCCACTACGGGCAATGTTTACCCAAGTCTACTGCTAAAATGGCAACAGTTAAACTTAGAATTAAGCTTTAGCTATATGAGATTAATGAACAAATTTTTTAATGAAGAAGAAGTGAGTCTTAAACGTGAAATCATTAAACAACAAGAGCGGATGCTCCTGAAATATCCATCGGACATTTTTGAGACTGAATTAGATAAAATGTTGGACAATGTGCATGTATATGAAAAGAAATTGATAGAACAAAAGAAGAGTAAAATAAGGGATTCTAAGGATTTTTCTTTGGGCAATGTTTTCACTTGGCCTAGAGTTAATACTGGGCAATTGAGCAGTGGGGCTAATATCCCTGCTGAACGCATGAATGGTAATTTGAACAGGTCAAATAGGAATAATATAGTGCAACCACCTCGGGGCAATGTTACTATTGAAAGTTGCCTTATAGAATCCATAGTCCAGAATGGGACTTCTAACCCCATATTACAAGGTGAAGAACAGCATTCCTCGTTGGGAGGAATTGATTTAGCTAGGAACACTAATAATACATTGCAGGGTGATGAGCAGTCCATTAACATGGAGAATGTGCCTATGAATTCTTAGGATCTTCCAGTCGTTAGAAATAAAACTTTTGTTAGGACTGAAATTGGTCCTGCAATAGGAAGCACAGCCACTAATAGTTTTAGTACCCCTTTCCCCATAGCACAACAGTTTCAATACAGGAGAAACAGGTCATTCAGCAGAGGGAGACAGAAAAGGAAGGGTTCAGATGGGGAGCATACCGGTCCGACTTTAAAGAAAATGTGGGAACAGATGGAGAAACACTAGTAGTTAATTTGTCTAGTAAAATATTGACATATGAGGAAGAAATAATTTTGAATAAAGGTCTCACCTTTATTCCCACCTCAAACAGTAGGTTAACAGATTTAATATTAGATATCAAGTTATTTGCCCGTAATGCACAGTTAAAACTTGACTTTGGTGCTATGATTAATAAGAATTCCCAGTACCCAAAATTGAAATCTAGAAGTACATATACACCGGTTTTACATCCTCTTATAGATACATTCTCGAAATTAGTAGAGAATGACCTACATGATATGAAATCAAGTAATCAGAATAAGCCCAAGAGATATAATCTCAATTACTCCCAAAGAAAAGCCCTGACAGAATTAGTCGATGACACTACTTTGGCCATAAGACCGGCTGATAAAGGAGGGCCAGTAATGTTGATGGATAGTATTGACTACATTCATAGAATGAAGAATATGCTTAGTGAAGAGAAGTTCTATATCTCAGTCAGCAAGGATAATGTCAGGAGTAAGGTATTATCAATACGTGCTGTTCTTACGGAACTCCTACAGAACTTAGATATAGATTTAGAACTATTTGAATTCCTAAAGGTAGACTATCCCTTGATACCAATAATACAAGGCTTACCGAAAATTCATAAGTCTAAGGAAACCCTCCTATTCGTCCTATTGTCTCGAGTAGTGGTTGGGCTACCGAACCCTTCTCTTTGTATGTTGAAACTTTTTTAAGACCTGTTGTGGAAGCTAATATTTTTATCTTGAAAGATACCAAACAGTTTCTCCTAGATCTGTATGAATACACGAAAAAACATAGGAGAAGAAGAGACTTTCTTTATGGTCACACTAGATGTGAAAAGTTTATTTACAATGATACCAAACGATGAAGGTATCTGTAAGGTACACTCATATTTAGCTAACAATTCTAATCTTGACACTAGGAATATAGATCTGTTAACGCTTTTCTTGGAAATAGTGTTACAGAATAATATTTTCTTATTTGAAGATACCATCTATTTACAGAGGGATGGCGTAGCTATGGGCACTTCTTGTGCCAATAGCTACGCCAACCTCATTATGGCAGAATGGGAAGAAAATAGTTTGTTTAAGTTAGAGGAATATGAACAGTCTGTTTCCTTTTACAGACGTTTCGTAGATGATCTCTTTTTTATATGGAGAGAAAATTAACAGAAGCTGTTACATTTTATAGAGAAGATTAATTCACTAACCACCTATTTGGAATTTACAGCTAATTATTCTGAACTGAATACATCTTTTTTAGATGTTTATATTGAAAGGTTAGCGAATGGGCTACTTAACACGTCAATACATAGAAAGAAATGTTATAGGAATACTATACTTCATCGTGATAGTATGCACCCACACTTTGTTTTTGACAATGTTATTAAGGGCCAATGTATGAGAGCCCCAAGGTTAAATCCTTTAGAAGACAATTTTAGAGAAGAATTAGACAACTTGCACACTAGGTTAAAACAACGTAGGTACATTGATAGAGAAATAAATGAAGTGTTTGGAAATATGGATGAATTAAGAAATACAAGGGCGAAACCATACTTTTCAGGTGAAGGTAATATGGATGAAATGAATCCTTCACATAGATTAAATTAATTTATAAGAATTCCTTTATTTTATACAGCAGATATAGGAAAAGTTAAGGAAACGATAACTAAGCACTGGAATATACTATTACTAGATGAGAAGATAGCTGGGATAGTAGGACCATCACCATCGTTTTCATTTAAGAACAGAAAAAATTTGAAACGTATATGTCATCGTTCCTTTATTAAGAAAGACACATATAGAAAAGGGGAACATTTTAATACTTTACCATGTGGTAATTGTGGACAATGTGGGTATATTAATACTGAATGTGAGTTTATACATCCTAAAACTAAGAGAAGGTTCTGTTTTAATACACATACGAATTGCCAGAGTGAACATATAGTATATCTTGCTAAGTGCACTCAATGTCAGGTATTTTATATTGGCAAGACCAATAGAAAACTACGTGAGCGCATTAGAGATCATGTTTATAATATACGCACTGGATATACTCATAATGCACTTGCGAAACACATAGATACAGTAGGACCATTACATACTTTCAGTTTTATGGTACTGCAAACTATTGAAGTTACCCCACGAGGTGGGGATATCCGCAACTACACGGAAGAATGTGAGTTAAGGTGGATGATAAGGCTCAGGGCGGATGTTAGCCCTGGCCTGAATGATAAGATCCCACTGAAACCAGTGTTAAAGAGCAGAAAGTTATCTATTAAGTAATATTCTACTGCATTTAATATTATGAATAGGAATAGACATTGTTTTAATTTGTTTGTAAAAGTTATGTGTAGGATACATTATGAGTATTTATGGTTGATTTTTTATTCAAATATGTGTTTAATAAAATAATAATAATTATATAGTATCTATAGATACTTTTTATATGTATATATTGTTATATATGTGCATATATAATTTTTATTTTTGTTATTATGGAATATACTTTTCTGTTCCTTTACAACTTTTTTAGGTGCTGTTAAGGTGTATTATATATTAATGATTTACTATTCTTTAATAGCTATTTTATTTATTATATATATTTGACTGGTAGTTAGATCTGTTTTTTATGATTTTTTATATATTGAGTAATTTTTATAGATACATTGAAGTCAGCGATTATTTAATGAGTTGAAGGAAATGATGTAATGAACTCTCATGGAGTGTTAACCTATGATACTTAGAGGGACATTATTTAAACAAGTGAGATGTTGGTTTTATGTACTGTCTGATGAAGCCTGTCGGTGAAAGCGCTAACAGCATTCAATAAAGTCTCTTCGTTTATTTTGAGTCTACATATTTTTTCAACTACTTGTTGGAGTCGAATGAAGCCTTACTTGTTGTGTACTTTTGGAGTCGAATGAAGTTTCACTTATCGTGTATGTTACAGTAATTGTAACATTTGTTGCAGACTTGTTTGATTGAGGAAGGAGTGTGAACTACAAGAGTCAGTTAAAGTTTTTACTGAAGCCTTGGCAACTATTGTGGCGATCTTTTGGACTGATATATTATATTTATTTCTTGCTGCAGTAGTTCTTGTGGTCCGGTGTGGTGCTGTACTTTTTTTACAGTGAAAATATAGTGAGGCATCATTGGAATTTATTCACCATGAATAATGATCTGACCCAGACATTGAGAAACCATCCCAAATTTGTGTACAAAACAGGCAAGAATCTCAAAAGGATTTTGGAATCAAACATGGGTGGCATTAAAGGGGGATCAACCGGTACAAGAAAATGCGGTTCATGTAACCAGTGCCACACTATTAATGAAACAGGTGGTGTTAATTTGGACAATTTTAACAAAACACATATATTCTGTAAGACAGGAAACTGTAACACCAAATTTGTTGTCTATCTTGCAACTTGCCAAGTATGCTCAGCGTTTTATATCGGCAAGACTGAGAGACATCTAAGACGACATATTTATGAGCATTTATTTAGTATTAAGAAGAAAGATACAAAGAATGCTCTTTATAGGCACATTTTAAATAACGGTGTTACACATTATTTTAAATTTGCTATTATTGACAAGGTTAATATAACAGTGTTTGGGGGGAATGTAAAAGCTTTATTGGCTATGAAAGAGAGCAAATGGCAAATTATTTGTGATGCCACAAGATTGCCTGGCATCAATGATTTTATCAGTATCAAACCGTTCCTGCAGTTAGCATAGTGGTTTTTGAATAGTGATCTGCATTTACATTTACACTTACTCTTACATTCACATATACATTCCTCCTATATATTCTTTATATATTTCCAACATATCCCAAAAATATTCACTAAGTATCTCAAAGTATTCAAACACATCTTCTTTAAGTATTTTTACATATATATTTTTCAACAGTTTACCTCTATTTTTTTATATAATTTTTTAAATATAAAAATAAATATATATCAATAATTTTATAAATATAAAAATAAATATATATCCATTTTTACATTACATCAACTATTTTTAAAATTTTTAAAATATTTATATTTTAAAAAAAATTTAAAATAAAACATTCAATATTTAACAGTTCATAATCATTATATCTATTGCAATTGTTACATTTAGGGTTCATAGCAATATTAATTGGTAGGTTCATACCATGTGTTTGGTTGTATTCTAGCCCCAATGAGTCATACTACATTTTTTTCCATTTTATTTTTTCAGTTTTGTGTATTATAAATATTTTTATTTTTAGGACATTATGTACTACCCATGCACTTCTTTTTATTCTAGATGGTATTTCATCTATTTTTCAGATAGATATTCATTAGGGAAGGATTTGTGTCATGATTACACTTATTTGCTCATGTACCTTTAATTCATGATTGATTTGGAAGTGGCCTTTTGGTGCCTAAATGTATTTAAAATGAAAGAGTTGATGTTTGCCTATGTTCTGAAGAAGTCTGTAAGTGTCAGACGAAAGTGCTTAACTTGGATTCATTATTTTTTATTTTGTGTTTGTGTAATAAAACGTTTTTATTCTGGTTTGTGTCCGAGCTGAGGAGTTCTTGAGGTCGCCATCCATACCAGTTTCGTTCCTTTTACGTTAAGGCCACACAAATACCTCACAAAGAAAATCCATGGTCTCCAACATCTGTTTTATGCTGACAGGCTCAAATCACTATCACTCTGCTCGGTATCATACAGATTGCTCAGGGGTGATCTGTGTCTCACCTACAAGGCAATCTCGGACCCTACCCTTGTAGAGATGCTCCATATCTGCAAGTCTAACTTCTCGCACAAAAGTGAGGGCATCTGTAGCTTCATACCACTGCCCTCCCAGAGGATGCAGACAACTATGCTGAACAGTACGCCAGTGCATTTACATGCACCTGTACAACTGCATGGACTCAGCCATACCCAGTAGAACTAAAACCTGTTCCTCAAGGTAACACAAATCTGTTTGGTTGACATCCTCTGTCATACAACAAAAGGAAGAAACTGTTGTCCAAGGGTAAAAGGGAAAAAATTCCAAATTGGAAAAACTCCCTCTTTAGCCTCAACAAGCAAATTAGATCACTAATGAAAACCTCCAAGGTCAATTATGTATCGAAACTAGCCTCTATAACAAAGGAAAACCATAAAGTCTTCTTCAGTTATGTCAGGAACCTCCATGGCAAAGCCCAGGTTTGTTGCGAATTAGTACTTAACAGTATCACTTACACTGGTCCTGCTGACTTAGCCAATCACCTGCTAGCAGATAGGTTCAGCGCAAACTTCACCCCCTGTCCCCCCAAAGGCCCTTCTGACATCCCCGATACTTGTCCCACACCTCACAACTCCATAGATCAAGTGTTACAGGCCCTATCCAAGGCAAACAACACAGCTTCCATGGGACCTGATAGTATCCCAGGATGTATTCTGCACCATCTCCAGCAAGAATAGGCTTCACAATTGAGCATCCTATTCGACTACAGCCTAAGTACTGGCTCCCTTCCAGCAGAGTGAAGAACTGCCATTGTCATTCCCTTGCACAAAGGTGGTGCTACTACTGACCCTAGAAACTATTGTCTCATTAGCTTGACAAGTCTGATCAGTAAAGCCATGGAGCATATTCAGTGGTGGCTGGTGACTTCAAATCAAAGGGGGGCTGCAGGAGACAGCTGAATGCATGGGGTCAATAGGAAGGGGTGTGGCCAACTAGAAAGGGAAGGGGCTATGCTAAAAACTACAGAAACTGTAACTTTAATTAAATACGCTGCCCTGGGTGCCAAACTGTCATTATGAGAGTGGAATCAAGACAAAATGAAGTGTAGAAGAAAATAAATATTTCAATGCATTGGCTGCATGACAGCTTACTTAATATCTAGATGGAAACAAAATGGTTGTGAGCTGTAAACGTATCTACAAGCACTGCACCTATAAGGAAAAATACAGACAGTTAAAAGAACAAGAATAATAAATAATCAGCAAAGCAAGGCATCTTCAGTTGGGTCAGTACAGTTTATTTCATCTTGTATCTGGTTTGGTTTACTGACTGAGAAAGATTACAGATGAGAACAGGGTTTTTATACAGTCTTGAAAGATATAGCCCTGCCTCTTTAGACATGCACTGTGTCCAAATCAGGTCATACATCTATTTAAAATTGCTTGTTAACAGACTATTTTAAAAGTTACTACTATAACAGGTTTCTTCCCTTTTTAGTGACAAGTACTGTCATCATTTCTTGTTTCAGCTTGCTTTGTCATCATATGTTCTTACTGCTTAATTGTCTATCACAACATTTCTAATGAGAAAGACTATTTATTATTGTTACAGCTGCAGTTCATATTTACATTATTACTGTTGTTGAATAATTCAGAACTAATGAAAGTTTGCAACTTATAAAGTAGTATAATACAAAAGCTTAATAAAAACTTCATATAAAGTCTGCAGCTTTGCAGCATGTATATTCAAGGCATATCTACTCCTGTCATTCATTCTATGGATAATGTGTGAAATATAACAATATACATTTCCTGATTCTTTGATATTAATGGCATATATGTACATTTTACAAATCATGTATTGTACATTATTTGCATTCTTTACACACATAGTTTAGGAATGTTTGATAGAAATAGAAAAGTACTGATTAATACATCTTTTATACAACTTCTAATAGAAGAGCCATTCCTGCTGTTACAATACATCAGTGTGCGTCAGTGTGTGACCCTTGTTTCAGGCTGCTGTGACCTTTCCATTCTAGTTTTGCCTGTGTCAGTGGCTGAGATAACAATTATAAAAAACACTGAGAAGTCTTATAGCTAGTTTGCATCTATCTGACAATTGATTATTAGAGGAATTATTTTCAACATAAATATTTGCTTATATTAATAATTATGCCTTGATAAAGAGAGGAATTATTCATAAGCACTATTTTAGCTTGGCTGATGCTGTTTTAGCCAGGCATTGTATTTCCATGCAGCTTTGTATTCATGTTTTCAATCACTGGCATTCACACAAAAGATTGTTCACACATGCTGCTCAGAGAAGATTTCTGTAAGCTAGTGTCCCAACATTGCTTGAGATCCTAATGCTATAATATGAGGCATGAAAAAATAAATTACTTTTTAAATACATTACTGGAATGCCAGTCAAAGTCAAGTAAAAGAAAAAACAAGCAGCACTCAACTCAAACCATAATTATAATTTATATTCAGCTTTATTAAAGTACCAAGTAACATGCTGAAAGTAGCAATCTCTGTGATACCCCCACTTGTAAAAATGTTTCTTATCCAAAAAAAGGTCTGCTGCCTGATAACAACTATCTACTTGTTTTATGGGGAAAACATGATCAAAGTAAAAAATGAAAAGCAAACAAGAAACAAGCTCAAGATACATTGCTTAAAGGACTACTACGTAGGTTATGGACCACATACGATAGATTGGCATTCTGTTTAGTTTACTGGTAAAGCCTGCAAAGATGACTGCAAGTCTCCAAAAATGTAATGAGCTTCTTAAAATAATGTAATCATGTCCTTTATTACAAATACTGTCATATACATTTCAATACCCAAAGCTTATATGTTATCTAGTTATGCAAGTGCTCTCTGCATGGCAACAACAGAAAGGCTTTCAATGTTGGCAATTATTTAACAGTATGCTTATTAAAGCTTACTTGCATCTTACAATCTCAGACAAGCTTACCTGATTGTCATTAAAGCATTGTTCCTTAAACACAGAACAACAGGCACTTTTTGAATAATAATAAGCATGTCTTCTCATCTTCATCATGAAAAAATGTATTTTTTTGCTGCAGTTGCTGCTTCTGCTTCTTCCCCCAGCTCCTCCTGCACCTCCAGCACCAGCAGGTAAATAAAAAAAAAAAGAAAGAAAATGTTGTTGTAATTGTACTGTTTTTTTTTTTACTTAAGTAGTTTTCAGTAGTCATAGCCATAGGATCCTCCTAGACCAAGAGAAGGAGAATTGGTCAGATATTCAGGTAACCTTATGATTGCCAAGTGCTGACTCTGAGAGGTATTGGCCACCAGGCCACCTGGTTGATTGGGAGGAATTGAGTCTGGCAATGGCATGGGTGGGTGGGATGACAACTGGCAATTAATGACAAATTCAGTTTGGAATTAAGCTCAGGTTTATGATGTGGTTCAAACAAATTAATGGTTTAATTATGTTCTGTATGTAATTATTCACTAAATGGTTGCACTGGCTAATGTTTTTTCTCATTTTGTTTGGAGGTGAAGAGATGACACCTTTTGTACATCTTGTGACAGGAAAGTCATATAAGACAGGAGGTCACTGTTATGAATGACTGTATTACTGCATAAGTTATAGATAGTGTTGCAAGTGAGTACTGATAATGTTTTTATGTGGGTAAAAAAAATCTAAGTCAGCAGCTGTTAAAATAGTAAGAAAAATGGATATTAATTATAAATGCACTGAACAAATATGTGAGTGTGAATACTAAACATTTTTAGATTTCATGTACTTGAAGTGCAGTGTACAATAAGATACACTGTGCTGTAACTACACCAGTGGAAATAAATGAGCTATTTGTCAGATAGTACTTGGTGCAATATGCCTGATCAAGGGTAAATAACAGCACATCTATAAAAAATTTTAAAATTAAGATCACTAATTAATTGATGGCTTGTTATGAGTTATTTGCATTTGAAAAGTGCTAGTGGGGAACACTGATGAAAGCTTATTATCTCTGTGCTTGACTTGCTTATAGCATTTTACTTCAAATGAAGCTTCTTATTTGGATCACTTTGCTTTTTTGGCTGTTTGAATTATTGGTTTGAATCCTGTATCCCTTGCAAGTAAATGCACACTGTCTAAAAGGGAGTTTCTCCAAACACAACAGCTGAAAGAACAATGTAGCCTGTGTGCAGTGACCTGGCTTGTACATTTTATCTGTTAGAAGAATGAAGCGCAGAAGTTTTCCAGCACCATGTTTCTGTTCTTAACATGTAATGCACCCATTTACTTTTATTTATTGCTTACAGACTAGTTCTTTAGTATCTGTGCATACACTAGACATATTCATCATAGTCTCACTGTCTCACACCTAAGCATTTATTGCTTACAGTTATTTTGTATTCTGTGGCAGGCATGTGTATTTGAAGCTTCATAATCAGGGGAGAAGGGAGACAGTCATAAGTAAAGTAGTTATATTTTTAACAGATTTGCTCAAGCATTAATTCTGTGTTTTCTAATTGGAGCTCATTACTTAGTATTTAAGTGTTTGTGTTTAGATTTAAGATTAGATGTTAGATTTGCATTGAAAAAGTGACACTAAGCTTGAATAAGCAATTGAGCATGTTAATTTCAAAGCTGTGGCATTAACCAGGCTAGTGTGGTGACTATGGGAGGTGTGAGTGTAGACATTGGCCCTAGCCAGAGTGCAGGCGAGGTCCCACACAGGCGGATGGAGAGGGCTGCTCACAGGAGGACTACTGCTCATCAATCTGCTGTCACAAGTGCCACAGCAGGAATCACCAGACACTTGTTTTGGGCTGTCATGGATGCAGAGGCATGTAGTGAATGCCACAACAGACAAATACTCAGGGTAGTCGATGCAACTCTTCTTGATTTATGTGGTGACATACATGACCTTGTTGAGGCCACACATCAAAATACTGAGGTCATCCATAGACGGTGGGGTGAGACCTTGGCAGTCCTTGACCATGGCATGTCTGTGCTACAGCATGTAGTGGGAGATGGGCATCGGCCACGTGGACGTAGGGTCAGCACCAACAACAGCTGAGAGTCTACGGGAGCATGCACTTTCACACTTCCATTGTGGCAGTGACAAAGGGGGGTTGCTATCCACATCACACTGGAGCAGGCCATGGGCATGTGGTCCTGTGCAGTCCCATCGGGCACATGGATCCAGCAGATGATAGTCACCATCAGGAAGCAGTACTGCATCTGGACTTCAGCCTGATGGTGCCACTGATACCCCTGGCAGGACCTGTTCCTGTGTCCGTGGCTGGAGACAGTGAACTGGACACCCTGCCATGTACGGTCCATATCTGTCTGATGTATCCCTGTGTAGGGCAGCCACATATCATTACTGTCTGCATATATACACACACACATTTGTATCACAGGCAAGTCACCTCCAGAGACACACAGCACCTCTGCACAGCCCATCTATTGGATACCCCTCCAAATACACACATATGATGTCAACTGTATGGCCCAGCCTAGGCCTCTGGAAAACCCAGACCACACCCTCTGCATATGATGATACTTATGCCACATCCCTGTCATCCATACCATCAATGCAGGGACATGCTAATATGGTTCTGATGTGCAGGGTGAATATAGTACAGTGTAGCTATGTAATACTATGTAAGGTGCTGTCTGCTTGCATTTGTTATGGGTAGACATACATGTGTATGTACCTTATTAGCCAGGGTGCATTATTGCTGTTAGTGCCACTGACTGAATGTAGTCTGACATGCTGTATTCTGTTTGTGTTCCAGGTGTCTGTGTGTCTGCAGGCTATGGTCCTGCAGACATTCCCAAGAGGGAGTATGGCAGAGTGGGAATACAACGACTGTGTCATAGGCAAGGTACAGCTTTATATGTAGATGTACCAGGTGTGTATGCATGCAATAGTGTGTGAAGGACACTGCTGTCAGATAGTGTGACATCACTTGTCATAGACAGGTAGCCTTCAGTCATGTCAGCTCAGTGTTGTGTAGTACCACAGGCTCATACATACAGAACAGGTTACTGCAGTACTGTCAGCAGGTTTCTCATAAGTGTAGCCATTACATTAACTGCAGCAGATTCACCTGTCAACACCTGTTGGCCCTGCCATTTCTTTCCCATACATTCAACCCTGATGCAGTTGACGGTATGCATGATACTGTGTATGACAGGTTTATGGTATGTATTCCTGAGTTCACCGGGTGGAACAGGGAGACAAAATGGTATATCCTTTGCATACACACAGTAAGGATTGACACGGGGGATGTGTTCACAGTAACATAAACACAGTTGAAAATAGACATATTAGTAAATCTACACTTCCACCTTGATGTACTGTACTACTACATACACATGATATGCCTCACATAGATTATATACATGGGACATAACACACTACCTCTTAAAACACATAATGTTCTGAATGCCTTCATGGATGGTGAAATAACCCACCAGAAAAAGGATGTGGAGTCATGTATTGCTCCTATAAGCCTGGACAAGTGATAGTGTAGCAGGTGTTGCATCAGCATGATGTTTCAGTCAGGTATGATGCCTGATGCTAGCATGTATGTCACTACACTCCTCAAAAGTGAGGTGGAATCCTTCAAAGCCCCCGGGCCTGTGGAAAATACGGCCCATACCGCAGAATCCTTTATAAACGCATTCTATGAACACCTTCAGGAATGTATGGATCATGCAATCCCAAATAAAACCAAGACCCAATCCTCCAAAGGCAGACGTCTTGTCTGGTGGACCCCAGCCATAAACAAACTATACAATAGAAGGAGAAAGCTACTACATGATAGAGCAAAATCCCAAAAAGGGAATGCATCTCTGATCAGTATTAGCAAAAACCTACGGGCACTCATAAAATCGTCTAAGGCCAGCTTCGAGAGAAAAATTGCACAGGACACTAAGGATAATCACAAGGCTTTCTTTAGTTATGTTAGGAACCTGGGTGGGAATTCCCAGATATGCTCAGAATTAGTCCAAAATGACAAAAAATACACCGAACCCACAGACATTGCCAACATCCTAGCTGACAGGTTCAGCGCAAACTTCTCCCCTCCATCTCCACCAAATGGGCAAATATCTATTTCAGCTGAGTGCTGCCCTCCCTGACATCTCAGATGCTCAGGTAAGAGCTGCCCTCTCCAAAGCAAAAAACACAGCATCAATGGGACCAGATGGTGTCCCGAGCTGCGTCCTATATGAACTCCAAGAAGAGCTACACCCAAACATAAAACTACTGTTCAATCTCAGCCTTACTACAGGATATGTACCCAAAGAGTGGTGTACAGCAACAGTGGTCCCTCTCCACAAAGGTGGTGCCTCAACGGATCCTGGAAATTATCGCCCCATAAGCCTGACTAGCTTGGTCTGCAAAGCTATGGAAAGGATCATCATGGACCTCATAAATAAAGATATTGGGGAACTACAGACACTGGATCCTACCCAGTTTGGCTTTGTTAAGGGCAGATCCTGCCTCTTAAACCTGGGTGATTTCTTTGAAACAGTCACCAAGGCCATTGACAAGGGGAAGGTGGTCCACACAGCCTACCTGGACCTCGCAAAAGTCTTCGATACAATACCCTACTCAGGCATTATAGATAAGCTCACCAGCTTAAATAAAAACCCCTATGTCACTAGGTGGGTTGCAAACTGGCTCAAGGACAGAGCCCACATGGTTAGAATTGCTGGAGCCATGTCAGACTCCAAACCAGTTACAAGTGGCATCCCACAAGGCTCAGTCCTGGGACCTCTCTTGTTTGGTATATATTTCTCGGAGGTACAGGCCAACACAGAAGGACTGTGGCTGACCAAGTTTGCAGATGACTGCAAACTGGGCACCATAATTGACTCTCCAGCCGACACAAGCATCCTCCAAAAGGGCCTCATAGAAACAGACAACTGGTGCCAGAGCCATGGCCTCAAGCTAAACGCCAAAAAGTGTATAGTCATCCCCTTTGGCAAAAACAAAGTGCCCACAAATTACCACATAGGTGGTAATCCATTAAGTACAGAAGAAGTAATTAAGGACCTGGGGACCCAAGTTGATAGCAATCTCTGATTTGACAACCACGTGGCCAAAGTGGTTAGAAAAACATTTTATATAGCCCACCTAATCAGGAAAGGATTCACATCTAGATCAGGGGAGGTCATCGTGCCTCTTTACTCATCCCTCATCAGGCCCATAATTGAGTACAATGCCCCTTTTGGGATGTACCTTACCAGACACCTGCAGCAACTGGAAAGACCCCAAAAGTACCTCACCAAGAGGATCAAAGGGCTCAAACTGATGCCATATGCTGCCCGGTTAAAGAAACTCCAGCTCTACTCAGTGGCATACCGCCTGCTCAGAGGTCATCTGTGCCTGACGTATAAAGCCATGTCCAACCCCGAATTAATGGACATGCTGCACCTCCGAAAATCCAAATTCCATCGAGCTACACGCTTAAGAGACTTGAACCTCAGCACTGAAATAAATAGGACATGCTGGAGGGACAGATTCATAACCCAGAGGCTCCCTTCACTCTGGAATAAAATCCCAGTCCAGGTTAGGCAGAGTCCCTCATTGACTCTCTTCAAGAGGGATCTTGATGAGTGGATGGGAGATCGTAGGTTTACCCCGGGTATCACTTCTGTGTCACTGTTAGACAGAGGCATAATATACTAACCTCGAAAAAGGGCATAGCAAAATTAATTTAAAATGGGTGGCGAAAGCCAAACACACTCTGGCTAGGCTTATAAATGCCCTAGGGAAGATAGTCTAGTATGAACCTATGAACCTATGAATCTATACACTCACTGTAGCCAATTTGGCAACAATATCACATACATGGGCATTACTAAGGGACAAAGACCACATATAGGTTGCAAACATCTGAATATTCCATAGACATCTGTACAGAGGACTGGTATGTTGTGCACAATGGTTTAACATGCTGCATGTGAGGCAGATGTCATTACCATGCTGTATAAAGTAATGCCATTGGGAGGTGGTAAACAGGTGTAGATGGTGCACAAATCAAAATGGTATCAGCCAAACAGGATGTGATCTTTACCCAAAGGCACACACTTGCCAGCAGTGACATTAGAACCCCTACCTATCTTGTTATTTCTAGTATAGTGTTGCACAGTTATCAGATGTGCCATGGAGCTTAGACAATTTTACCCACTCCCAGAGTACTTCTAAGGTGAATGACATCAACAGGCCTAGTAAAGTAGGATGATGGGGAATTTACAGGGTGGTACACAACTCAAAATGGTATAACACACACACAGTAAATGATACTCACACAAACCCTTGCCAGTAGTAAGATTAGAACCCCTATCTACCAAGTTATTTCTAGTATAGTGTTACACAGTTATCAGATGCACCATGGAGATTTCCTAATTTCACCTCGCCACAAGGTACTTCTAAGGTTAATGACTTCAGCAGGCCTGGTAAAGTAGGGTGATGGGGAGTTTACAGGGTGCTACGCAACTCAAAATGGTATAACACACACAGTACATGATTCCCACACAAACACACATGCACACAGTTGCCAGTAGTGAGATTAGAACCTCTACCTATCTAGTTATTTCTACTACAGTGTTACGCAGTTATCAGATGCATCACAGCGCTTACATAATTTTACCTCGTCCCAAGGTACTTCTAAGGTGAATGGCATCAGCAGAGTTAGATCAGGGTTTTTCATTTTACAGACAGGCTAAAAACTAAAATAAGCTAGAAATGGTGTTTCATTTATGCATACATTTTGGAAAGCAAAAACAAAGAATCTTCCACTAAATGTTGACCTTGCTGAAATAATAGTTTGTCAAGGGAAGATTGCAGAGTACATGTTATATTCTTTTCTGAAGGAAAAAATCTTAAGCTAAAATCAAGATATAGTCTAAGGATCAAGGATTAGGGGGGTGGATATAGTCAATAGAGAAACATTACTTGAAAAGGAAAATATAATTTACTGTGTTCAGGATAGCATGAAGGTAAGGTTAGTAAATTCACTCAACCTGTTACTTGAGAGAAGATGTCTAACACTCGAGCATGAGTAGAGAAAACAGATCATCTAGAGACTATGTCAGTTTATGTTGTTCAGGACAATCAGAATTATGTACAGCAACTTGAATTGTTTATCATAACTGTTAATAGAAACAGTATTTTGGATATTGTGAACATCTAATAAAACCTTATTAAATGAACTACAGTGTTTGGAAAAATTCATTCTAAGCAGGGCACAAGAATTGGTTCATAAGGGAGAGACAGACATCTATTGAAGCACAAGCTTGGGTAATTAAGACTTTTGTTTTTCAGTCTCATGGCATACAGTGTTTCCAGCTAACTATGGTAAAGTACCTTCATATCTAATCTTACAAGCAGGCATAATAATGCAGAGTGATGGGGAGTTTACAGGGCGGTACACAACTCAAAACGGTATACGATACACAATACATGATTCCCACACAGTTGCCAGTAGTGAGATTAGAACACCTTCTTATCTAGCTATTTCTACTATAGCATTACGCAGTTATCAGATGAGTCACAGAGCTCACATACTCTCATCTCGTCCCAAGGTACTTCTAAGGTGAATGACATCAGCAGGCCTAGTAAAGTAGGGTGATGGAAAGTTTACAGGGTGGTGCACAACTCAAAATCGTATAACACACACAATATATGATTCCCACACAAACATGTGCCAGTATTGAGATTAGAACCCCTGCCTATCTAGTTATTTGTACTAGAGTGTTACGCAGTTATCGCACATGCTACAGAGGTTACTAGGCTGACAATTGGTCAAAGGTTCTGATAAATGCACAGCTGAGGTAAACTGTTACAGGTGCCAGAAAGTCTGCCTTCAGTTTCCCCTTAGATCTTACTAGTTCTTTCTCTCCTGCACTTCAAATAGCCTAATAGCTTTGCACTTCAACAGTTTTTTATCAGTTATTCTAGCACACCTGAGAGCCATTAGCAGTAGTCGTTCCTCACGGAATTAGCTCCAGTATATAGTAGTTATGACTACCCCTCCTGGCATGATTAAAGTGCAGTTCCCTGTAATTTTGCCCATTAACCTGGTGAACTTGGGCATTCTGAGGCACTGTTGCAACTACCTCATGTACACAGACAACCCTCTCCTTTAAACTCCCAACACTCAGAGAGTGAGATACCCCTATATCACCGAATTGGAAGATATGCACACTCCAGTGAAGACTGGACTAGCTGGCCAAGAGGAGAAGGGTCAACAGCTACAGCATACCACATGGAATACATACCCCTCCAGAACACCAACTATCACAGCTCTGACATACAAACCAATAACCACACACTCACCTTCACAGAGGCCCTCAACAGACATTTACAGTGGTGACCACCAAAACAGACACCCACTCAACCACCATAAGACAGCACAAGCCACAGGACACATATCTCACCTACACAGTGTGCCCCTCAACCTAAGCCCCAAAGGCCAACCCCCTTGCCTGATACAGTAATGATAGGTGACTCAATAGTGAGGCACACAGATGTCCCATTCACTAAGTTGAACGTGGAGAAGGTAACAGTCAGCTGTCTATCAGGTGCCAGAATCCAACACATAACACACCCATTCAGGTCACTTCACAACAACTACAAGTATCACTCTGTCATTGTCCATGTGTGTGTGAATGATCTGAGACTCACATCCCGACCCCACCCCACCCCCAGTCAAGGAAACCACTGTGAAAAACTTTTTAAAAGCAAACTTCACACTTCTCAAGACTGAGGTGGAAAGTTTCAAAGCCCCCTTGCTAAAAGATAATGCTGCCCAATTCACAGAATCCTTAACAAATGCACTCTATGAGCACCTGCAGGAATGCATGGATCGAGCCATCCCAAGTAAAATCAAGACTCACTCCTCCAAAAAGAGGAAACCAGTCTGGTGGACCCCGGCCATAAATAAGCTATACAAAAGAAGGAGGAAACTATTACATGATAGAGCAAAATCTCAAAAAGGGAAGGCATCCCTGATCAATATCAGCAAGAAACTACGAGCCCTCATAAAATCATCCAAGGCCAGCTTCAAAAGAAGAATTGCCAAGGACTCCAAAGATAATCACAAAGCCTTCTTTAGCTATGTCAAGAATCTAGGTGGCAACTCTCAGATCTGCTCTGAGCTAGTGCAAAATGGCAAAAAATACACTGAACCAACTGACATTGCCAACATCCTGGATGACAGGTTCAGTGCCAACTTTACCCCCTCACCCCCAAAAGGGCCCGTGTCCATCCCAGAAGAATGTAGAGCCCCAGATATCACAGACACACAGATGAAAACATCCCTATCCAAAGCCAAAAATACAGCATCAATGGGACCGGACGGTATCCCAGGCTACATCTTACACAAGCTTCAAAAGGAACTAATCCCTCACCTAAGTTCACTGTTCAAACTCAGCCTTACCACAGGCTATGTACCCAAAGAATGGCATACAGCAACAGTTATCCCACTCCGCAAAGGTGGTGCCACAACAGATCCTGGGAACTATTGCCCTATAAGCCTGACTAGCTTGGTCTGCAAAGCTATGGAGTGCATCATCATGGAACCCATTAACAGAGACATTGGGAACCTCCAGACACTGGACCCTACCCAATTCAGCTTTGTTAAAGGCAGATCCTGCATCCTAAACTTAGTTGACTTCTTTGAAATAGCTACCAAGGCCATAGATGAGGTAAAGGTAGTCCACACAGCCTACCTGGACCTCGCAAAGGCCTTTGGCACCATTCCCCACTCTGGCATTATAGATAAGCTTACCAGCTTGAACATTAACCCCTATGTCATGAGATGGGTTGCCAACTGGCTCATGGATAGAACTCACATGAACAGAGTTGTGGGTGCTATGTCCGACTCTAAACCGGTTACAAGTGGCATCTCACAGGGCTCAGTCCTGGGACCCCTCCTGTTCAGTATATACTTCTCTGAGGTACAGGCAAGAATGGGTGGACTATGGCTGACCAAGTTCGCAGATGATTGCAAAATGGGGGCCATAATTGACTCTCCGGCTGACACAGACATCCTCTAGAAGGGTCTCACGGAGATGAATACCTGATGTCAGAATTATGGCCTCAAGCTAAATGCCAAAAAGTGCATAGTCATCCCCTTTGGGAAAAACAAAGTGCCCACGAACTACCACATAGGTGGTAATCCACTAAGTATGGAAGATGTAATTAGGGATCTGGGGACCCAAGTAGATAGCAACCTCTCCTTTGATAATCACATTGCCAAAGTGGTTAGAAAATCCTTCTATGTAGCCCACCTAATCACAAAAGGGTTCACATCTAGATCAAGAGAGGTTATTATGCCCCTCTACTCATTGCTCATCAGGCCCATACTAGAGTACAATGCCCCATTTGGGATGTACCTTACACAACACCTGCAACAGCTGGAAAGACCACAGTAGTACCTCACCAAGAGGATCATGGGCCTCAAACAGATGCCCTATGCAGCTCGACTAAAGAAGCTCCAGCTCTACTCGGTTGCTTATCAGCTACTCAGAGGTGATCTCTGCCTGACGTACAAGGCCATGTCTAACCCGGAATTAATGGACATGCTCCACCTCGAGAAAACCAAATCTCTTAGGCCACATGCCCTAGGGATTTAAACCTCAGCACAACAATAAATAGGACATGCTGGAGGGATAGATTCCTGCCCCAGAGACTTCCCTTGCTCTGGAATAGAATCCCAATCTATGTTAGGCAAAGCCCCTCACTGACTCTCTTCAAGAGAAATCTTGACAAATGGATGGGAAATCATAAATTTACCCCTGGGATCACTTCAATGACCCTGCTGAACAGAGGCTTGGGAAACTAATCTAAAAGGGAGGTGAAAGCCAACAAATTCTGTCTAGGCTTATAAATGCCCTTGGGCAGATGCCCTAGTACCTACTTATGAACCTATGAACCTATGAATATCCATGGACTATAATAAATGAGACATGGTGGAACTCTCAGATTATGTGGGCCAGGCAGGTATGACAGCAGCCCTGAGCAGTATACTACTGTCACCCAGAATGATACTGCAGTACAAACAACAAATGATTGACTTCAACAACTGGCTTAAGTGTCTGTTGTCATTTTCATGGGATCCAGCATCTGTCTGCTTGGGATTACATGACTGACAGACTGCGATGGCTTGCCAGAGATGGCCTGCATCTGTCACCACTGGGTTTCCAGGTACTGGCTAAGTGTCTTTCCACCCCTATAGTGCCTTTTTAGGCAGTGCTTCACATCAAATTACTATCGTAACAGCTATACATATATGCAATTTGAGGGTCATGCTGCTCAACACTAGACCTCTACATCTCGAGATGCAGCCACTCGAAGTACTCCTCAGAATGGAGAACATTGACATTTGCCTGGAGGGACAAGTTCCTCACCCAGAGGCTGCACATGCCCTGTAATGGACTTTCCATACATGTCAAGCAAAATACCTAGATGACCCTGTTCCAGAGATATCTTGGTGAGTGGATAGGTAATAGAATGTTCACCCTAGAGATCACTCCAGTAGCTCTACTTGATGGGGTCACTGGGAACTAACAGTGGGTGGCACAATGGCAGGGCACTTCTATGAGCTAGGCTTGTATCAGCTCCAGAGCCATTAGCCTAGTACACACCTATGAACCTATAAAGGGGATGACATCAGCATGACTAATACAGTAGGCCAGTGGGTGGGTAACTTATCAAAATACATTTTTTCTACAAACATATACATTTACACACACACACTTATACACCCACACACACATTTGCCAGATCTGAGAGTAGGACCTATGCCTACCTAGATATTCATAGTATAGTGTTATGCAGTTATCGCATGCACTACAGAGCTTACTGGACTGATAGCTGCCCAGAGGTGCTGATAAGGTGAATGACATGTGCGGAAC
>NC_056730.1:165230548-165265548 GCF_019279795.1 Protopterus annectens | reverse complement strand
ACCTTATGATCAGCTAAAAGGACAGGCCAATTCCTTCTTATAATATTGCAGTAATGCTGTATATCACTAGAATATCTTAGAAATACCCTAGGGTGTTAGGCCTCTCTGGACCTTCGGTTACTGTTCACAGTCCTTCTACTAGAGAAAAAATACAGGGTCCCTCTGCATTGTCGTTGTTGCAGAGTGGTATTCCTAGCATTATCTATGTGCGTCTGTGAGTATCCTCTCTCAGAGAAGCCATTGCTCAATCTATGTACAGTTTCCTCGAACACAAGGTCATTAGTACATAGCCTAGAAGCCCTTAAGCATTGACCATTAAGTATGTTAGAAAAAATATGTGGGGGTTGCATGCTGGAACGATGCAGAAGCCCATTGCTCCAACAAGGTTTCCTATATAGTTGTGTCCCTAAAGTACCATCAGAATTCTTAGAAATGGTGACATCCAAAAAATCAATAGAAATAGAAGAAAAATTAACAGTAAACCTGAGGAAATCTAAGGTACTTTCACGATACCTAACAAAGTCTGAAAGTTGCCCCACATCACCTTCCCATAAGAAAAAAAATGTCATCCACAAACCTGGCATAGTATTGTACATGATAGCTAAACATATTACTGCTATGTATGTTCTCATTCTCCCAGTGTGCCATAACCAGATTAGCATAGCTATTGGCACAGGGGTTGCCCATATCCACACCTAGTAGTTGGAAGTAGTGCTGGTTCTCAAACAAAAACACATTATTACTTAGAATTAAATCTAATAAAGTACAAACAACAGTCACCATGCCATGCACGAAATAACCATGGTGGGAAAGAAAAAGTCTCACAGCATCCACCCCTGCCTGATTAGGGATAACAGTAAAGAGTGTTCTAACATCGATAGTTACAGGCAAAACATCAACCAAAGAAAGGGAAGCATTAGCTACAGAGCTATATAAACTTGATAAAAAATGTTCAGTGTCCTTCAAAATTGCAGGAGATTCATTAAGTACTGATTTGAGCTGCATTTCAACAACTTTAGATAAAGGTTCAGTTATTCAACCACGTCCTGAAACAATAGGATGCAGTGGGGGATTAAGGTTGTCCTTATGGATCTTAGGCAATCCGTGGATAACAGGAACAGGAGGTTATTCAATAGTCAAAAACTCATATATGTCTTGGACTATTAAACCACACATGAGAAGGTCATAAAGGTCATTCTTAACATTACTAATGCATTTGTCCACCTGTCTCCCAGAAATCTTACTGTAAGTAGAACAGTCATCTAACATAGCTGACATGCTTGTTAGGTAATCAGTTCTATTAAGTACCACAATGGCCCCTCCCTTGTCCGCCAGTTTGATACTAACAGACTCTTCAGCCTGCACCTCACATCTCAGTAAAGATGAATAGTTGTACTCCTCTTTTCATTATTTGACATTTGCTACTGATGGTCAGCGACCACTATACCTCTCAATTGTCCAGATTTTCACAAACTGTTTAGACTTTTCCTTATATTTTTGTGTGTTTTTCATAAAATTTGTGATTTTCTGGCAAATCACTGAGGACTAAGTAATTTCTGCAACTGCTTCACTAAGTTTGAACAGAGAAGAACACACAGAAGTGTTGAATATGCCAGCATTTGCCACGCCCCGTCTGCTGATGTCAGAGCTGCTTCTATTGAGCTTCCAAAGCAGTCAGAAGCTACACTTTCAAATGTGGCAGCTTCTAGTGTGAATAATGCTGCAAAAGATGATTGTCTTATACTGGGGACTCATAGTAAGGTTAGAGAACCTTTCAGCTTCAAGGGATGTGATTTTTCTTCAAACCCTTTTATGACCCTTCCTCTACCCACCAAGTTGGACACTCTGAACAAGAGAAGGAGATCATTGTTGAGGGACAGGAGAAAGAGGAAGGCCTCCAGGGATGAGCATTCACCAATGGAAGAAAAGCCTTCATACCTCGTTCGAACAAGGACTAGTTTACAATTTATATATTTTTTCATTAACATCTATACAACTAGGGGTCCTCAACAGAGGCCTGAGCGTTTTCCCAACAGTAGGTCTGTGAATGTTGGCAGTATGACTGGTATTGGGAGAGAGCTAGCTGATATGATGGAGAGAAGGAAGGTTGATATATTGTGCGTGCAAGAGACCAGATAGAAGGGAAGTAAGGCCAAGTGTATAGGAGGCGGGCTCAAATTGTTCTATCATGGTGTGGATGGGAGAAGAAATGGGGTAGGGGTTATCCTAATGGAACAGTATGCCAAGAGTGTTTTGGAGGTGAAGAGAGTATCTGATAGACTGATGTTTATGAAGCTTGAAATTGATGGTGTAATGATGAATGTTGTTAGTGCATATGCTCCACAAGTTGGGTGTGCAATGGATGAGAAAGAAAAATTTTGGAGTGAGTTGGATGAAGTGGTGGTGAATGTACCCAAGGGTGAGAGACTAGTGATTGGAGCGGACTTCAATGGGCATATTGGTGAAGTGAACAGAGGGGATGAGGAAGTGATGGGTAGGTATGGTGTTAAGGAGAGGAATGCAGAAGGTCAGATGATTGTGGATTTTGTGAAAAGGATGGACATGGCTGTGGTGAATACGTATTTTAAGAAGAGGGAGGAGCATAGGGTGACATACAAGAGTGGAAGAAGATGCACACAGGTGGATTATATCCTATGTAGGAGGGCCAGTCTGAAGGAGATTGGAGACTGTAAAGTGGTGACTGGGGAAAGTGTAGTTAAGCAGCATAGAATGGTGGTCTGTAGGATGACGTTGGTGATCAAGAAGAGAAGGAGCGTGAAAGCAGTGCCAAGGATTAAATGGTGGAAGTTAAAAATGGGTGATTGTGAGGTGGAGTTCAGGGAAGAGTTAAGACAGGCACTGGGAGGCAATGAAGAGTTACCGAATAGCTGGGTAACTACAGCAGAGCTAGTAAGGGAGACTGCTAGGAAGGTGCTTGGAGTGACATATGGACAGAGGAAGGAGGACAAGGAGACATGGTGGTGGAATGAGGAAGTACAGGAGAGTATACAGAGGAAGAGGCTGGTGAAGAAGAAGTGGGATTGTGAAAGAGATGAAAAAAGTAGACATGAGTATAAGGAGATGAGGCGCATGGCAAAGAGAGAGGTGGCAAAGATTAAGGATAAGGCATATGGAGAGTTGTATGAGAGATTGAACACTAAAGAGGGAGAAAAGGACCTGTACCAATTGGCTAGACAGAGGGACAGAGCTGGGAAAGATGTGCAGCAGGTAAGGGTGATAAAGGACAGTGAGGGAAACGTACTCACAAGTGAGGAGAGTGTGTTGTGTAGATGGAAAGAGTACTTTGAAGGGCTGATGCATGAAGAGAATGCGAGAGAGAGAGAAGGTTGGATGATGTGAGGATAGTGAATCAGGAAGTGAAGCAGATTAGCAAGGAGGAAGTAAGGACAGCTATGAAGAGGATGAAGAATGGAAAGGCTGTTGGCCCAAATGACATACCAGTGGAAGCATGGAGGTGCTTAGGAGAAATGGCAGTGGAATCTTTAACCAGATTGTTTAATGAAATTTTGGAAAGTCAGAGGATGCCTGAGGAGTGGAGAAAAAGTGTTTTGGTACCTATCTTTAAGAATAAGGGTGATGTGCAGAACTGCAGTAACTACAGAGGGATAAAATTAATCAGTCACAACTTGAAGTTATGGGAAAGAGTAGTGGAATCTAGGTTAAGAAGGGAGGTGATGATTAGTGATCAGCAGTATGGTTTCATGCCAGGAAAGAGCACTACAGATGCAAAATTTGCTCTGAGAGTGTTGTTGGAGAAATACAGAGAAGGTCAGAAGGAGTTGCATTGTGTCTTTGTGGACTTAGAGAAAGAATATGACAGGGTGCCTAGAGAGGAGTTGTGGTATTGTATGAGGAAATCGGGAGTGGCAGAGAAGTATGTAAGAGTGGTACAGGATATGTTCAAGGGTAGTGTGAGATTTGTGAGGACTGCGGTGGGAGTGACAGATATGTCTAAGGTGGAGGTGGGATTACATCAAGGATCAGCTCTGAGCCCTTTCTTATTTGCAGCGGTGATGGACAGGTTGACAGATGAGATTAGACTATGATGTTTGCAGATGACATTGTGATATGTAGTGAGAGTAGGGACCAGGTTGAGGAGACCCTGGAGAGGTGGAGATATGCTTTAGAGAGGAGAGGAATGAAGGTCAGCAGGGCTAAAACAGAATATATGTGTGTAAATGAGAGGGAGGGTAGAGGAATGGTGAGGATGCAGGGAGTAGAGTTGGTAAAGGTGAATGAGTTTAAGTACTTGGGATCAACAGTTCAGAGTAATGCTGAGTGTGGAAGAGAGGTGAAAAAGAGAGTACAGGCAGGGTGGAATGGATGGAGAAGAGTGTCAGGAGTGATTTGTGACAGACGGGTACCAGTAAGAGTGAAAGGGAAGGTCTACAACAGGGTAGTGAGACCAGCTATGTTATATGGGTTGGAGACGGTGGCATTGACGAAAAAGCAGGAGTCAGGGCTGGATGTGGCAGAGTTAAATATGTTAAGATTTGCACTGGGTGTGACTAGGATGGGCAGGATTAGGAATCAGTATATTACAAGGTCAGCTCAGGTTGGACAGTTTGGAGACAAAGCAAGGGAGGTGAGATTGCATTGGTTTGGACATGTGCTGAGGTGGGATGCTGGGTATATTGGGAAAAGGATGCTAATGATGGAGCTGCCAGGTAAGAGGAAAAGAGGAAGGCCTAAGATAAGGTTTATGGATGTGGTGAGAGAGGACATGAAGGCGGTTGGTGTGAAAGATCATGATGCAGAGGATAGGAAGAAATGGAAACAGATGATCCGCTGTGGCGACCCCTAACGGGAACAGCCGAAAGAAGATGATGATGAGGTCTAACATTACTGATATTATTGTTGTTATTAGACTGTTTGCTCATAAAATCATGCTTGAAATATTATTTGGAATATGGAACATGCCTGTGTCTGGTAATACTTTATGTAAACCGAGTACTTTCTGCCCTCCCCTCACTGCATCCGTGGAATATTTTTTTAACTTATGTGAAAGGGACATTTTTGAATCTTTTGACAATGTCAAACAGTGGTTTTGTAATTTAAGCCCTGAGGAAACCATTGCTTTACAACAATTGTAGGCTGAGGAGTCTAGTAGTATCATACTGGCTGACAAGTGAGGGGCCAATGTGGTACTTAATATAACTGATTACTTAACAGGCATGTCAGCTATGTTAGATGACTGTTCTGCTTACAGTAAGATTTCTGGGAGACAGGTGGACAAATGCATTAGTAATGTTAAGAATGACCTTTATGACCTTATCATGTGTGGTTTAATAGACCAAGACATATATGAGTTTTTGACTATTGAATAGCCTTCTGTTCCTATTATCCAAGGATTGCCTAATATCCATAAGGACACCCTTAATCCCCCACTGCATCCTATTGTTTCAGGATGTGGTTGGGTAACTGAACCTTATCTGAATTTGTTGAAATGCATCTCAAATCAGTACTTGCTGAATCTCCTGCAATTTTGAAGGATACTGAACATTTTTTATATAGTTTATATAGCTCTGTAGCTAATGCTTCCCTTTCTTTGGCTGATGTTTTACTTGTAACTATGGATGCTAAAACACTCTTTACTGTTATCCCTAATCAGGCAGGGGTGGATGCTGTGAGACGTTTTCTTTCCCACCATGGTCATTTCATGCATGGCATGGTGACTGTTGTTTGTATTTTATTAGATGTAATTCTAAGTAATAATGTGTTTTTGTTTGAGAACCAGCACTACCTCCAACTACTAGGTGTGGCTTTGGGCATCCCCTGTGCCAATAGCTATGCTAATTTGGTTATGGCACATTGGGAGAATGAGAACGTACATAACAGTAATATGCTTAGCCATCATATAAAATACTATGCCAGGTTTGTGGATGACATTTTTTTCCTATGGGAAGGTGATGTGGGGCAACTTTCAAACTTTGTTAGGTATCTTGAAAGCACCTCAGATTTCTTCAGGTTTACCTGTTAATTATTCTTCTGTTTCTATTGATTTTTTGGCTGTCACCATTTCTAAGAATTCTGATAGTACTTTAGGGACGCAACTATGTAGGAAACCTTGTTGGAGGAATGGACTTCTGCATCATTCCAGCATGCATTCCCCACATATTTTTTCTAACATACTTACTGGTCAATGCTTAAGGGCTTCTAGGCTATGTACTAATGACCTTGTGTTCGAGGAAACTGCACATAGATTGAGCAATGGCTTCCCTGAGAGAGGTTACTCACAGACGCACATAGTTAATGCTAGGAATACCACTCTGCAACAATGACAAGGCTGAGGGACCCCATATTTCTCGGTTCTATATCAGAACATTGAAGTATTAAAACTTTGAATGTTCTGATATCGAACACTATTCAGTGAACACTAAGAATAATGAAGCTGCAGAACAGTGAATTCTTTCCTCGGGAAAGAATTCAGTTGTCCATTTCTGTGGCTTCGCTATTCTTAGCACTGTGGTGGAAAGTTACGGGTTGGGTTCAGGTAAGTGTGCGATTGTTTGTACGTTAGGGTTAGGGGTAGGTTAAGTGAGTTAGGGTTAGGGCACGAGTTAGGCATTTGTGCAATAGTGACAGACTTTATGGTTAGGGGCGGTTTAAGTGAGTTAGGGTTAGGGCGCGGGTTAGGTGAGTGTGCAATAGAGATGGACCTTAGGGTTAGGGTTTGAGTTAAGGTAAGTGGGTAGATAGTAGTGTATGTTTAGTGTAGTGTAGCGTTAGATGTAGGAATTTAAGTGTATTTGTGTGGTTGCTGTCTTTCAGAGCAGTGAATTTTTTCCATGGGAAAAAATTTGCTGTTCTGAATGTTCAATATTTTCATGTTTAGATGTTTTGGGGGTCGATGAAATAGCATTTGCTATTTTCATCTTTTGATAATGTGATACAAATGCTATTTTTCCTCTAATACAAGGACTGTGAACAGTAACTGAAGGTCCGGTGAGGCCCAGCACCCTAGGGTATTTCTAAGATAGTCTAGTGATATACAGCATTATTGCAATATTATAAGAAGACTTGGCTTGTCCTTTTAGCTGATCATAGTTGAGACAAATAGTGGATGAGTACCCCTCCTTCACCTATAGGAATAATATGTCTATCAAAAGACTTTTATGTTATGGACAAAGGCCTCCACCCCATATACCTACAGGGAAAGTTGATACGCTTCCTTGCCACAGTTGCAAGACATGGTCTTCCATATCCATTGAACTTTGTTTCACACATCCTATTTCTGGGAACATTTTTACACCCAGATTTGTGGCGACATGCAAAAGCAGCAATTTGGTATATTTGGCTACCTGCTGCTCCTGTGATAGTTTCTATGTCGGCAAAACCATATGACAACTTAGAGAAAGGGTACTTGAGCAACTAAGCAACATACGTAACCATGTAGCATCAAATGCTTTAGCTAATCATGCCTTATTGCTCCCAGGACACAATTCTTTTAAATTCAGTGTTTTACAACTTTTGCATTTCCATATTAGAAGAGGTGATTTTAATAATGTTGTTGAGATGTGTGAGCTAAAATGGATTATTTCTTTGCATGCATATCAATACCCAGGACTTAATAGTGGTGTCTCCCTTAAACCAGCCCTACTGAGTAGGCAGTGATATGGGTTACATCACTTTGTTTGAGTGGTCCTTTTTAATTAGTTTTAGTTGATTGGTTGTGCTATGTTTTAAATATCTCTGTGTTTTAACACACTTTAGTATTTGGTCTGATGAAGTGGTAACCCTGCAAAAACACTAACCTTCTTCAATAAAACAGTTTTGTATACATTCTTGGTGTTGAACAGACGTTGATCCTGCCTGGACCATGTTGGTTGACTCACAATTATTTTTCTCAGTTTAGTTGTTTTGCTTGTGAGTCTCCTTTAGCAGTGTGGTTAGCTTATTTTTGCCTTTTTCGTAAGGTGCATGTTGCCAGTCTGTCATGCATTGCTGCCATCGCACCATTGTGCAGATCAGTCAAGAGCAGGTCAATACCATTTTCATTTAGGTGAACTCCATCATTTATGATAGAAGATCATCTTCTGCAGTTATGCTGTCATGGCTGATTGCTGATCCACCAACCCTGTGCATCAATCCACTCATGGACCCATTCTGTAACTGTTTGGCCTTGTGTGCTGCCCATCGGCTGTTTACTTGTATTCAGTACTGTCGAGGAATTATGTAAGACCACAGAAAATGACAACATGGCCACCACAACTGCAAGCATTCAAAAATCTCCTTCACTTGAAACCTCAGCTCTCCAAGTGGATGAGTGATGACTTCATTCCCTCCAATGGGCAAGGTAAGAAGGTCAGGCTCAGGGTAGATGGAACACTTCTCTTCCAACAATTGCAGGAGTCCACCCCACTGCACGCCTCTTCTTGCAATCCAGTGTACCTTAACGCTAGATGTGGGGAAGCTCAAGTTGTAGTATTTGTTATTTCTGAAAGCATGTCTTTCAGCCCAGTGAATGTAGGAATGGCCATAAACCCACACTCTCACTTGTTGTTCCCCTGCTGCTGAAGCCACATTAGTGTTCCAAGGTAGAAGTACCTGCACAGGGAAGAAATGCAAGTTGGTTACTGATGATGTGTGCATTACTACAACATGTATATAATATGTATTAACTTGTTTGCCTGTTGGAATCTTCACTGCTATCCACGTAGGCATTATTCTTTTGGTTCATTATTTGCAAATATGACAGAGGTACATACCTAACAACCTGAAAACCATCAGCTCACACACACTATCAGATTAGTGACAGACACGTATCACCGTAAACATACACATTGTTGGCATAGCTAACATACTGCTGAATGGATACTGACAAAGGGCTACAGAAAGGGCACATGTAAAGAGAAAAAGAAGGGTAAGGACAGCCACTCCACGAATGAACCCAGAACAGAAATGGGAGTTTAGTGGCACTCAGGAGCATCTGATATGTCCGATACCTGTTTATTTATTATTTATTTAGCATTTGTTTACCGGGAAAGTCCAACTTGGAACAAAGTCAATTTTCAGTGGAGGCCCGGGGAGAAATGCTCCAGACAAATGTCTTTGTAAAGTGGGAGTAAAACCCAAAAGCAGGGAGGACATGCAGACTCCACACAGAAGGCACCCCAGCTGAGAATCAAACCAGAGAACCTCTTGCTGTAAGGCAACAACTGTACCGCTGCACCACTGTACCATCCACTTGGACTGCAGATACCACTACTGTCTCATGACCCCCTTCAGTGTCAGCAGTTTGCCTTACCTCTGCCTTTTTTCTTTACATGTGTCCATTCAGCAATGGACATAGGGAATCATGGGTGGAAGTAATGTAATGTTTCTTCCCCTGACCTACATACATGCACTGTACCAGAGGGGAGGGAGAGTGATTGGCAAGATACAGAAAGAACACATGCAAAAAGAGAAAGATATACCAAAACTCTTTCTTTTTGCCAGCTGCCTTTCAGGGAGGGACTGAAGGCATCAGACTGGCACCCTTGAAACCATGCATATCCAGGAATGCAGCACAGTGGGACTGAGCTGAAGAGTCTCCAAGTTCCCCAGTGCCATAAGAATACACATCTTGATTTCTCTTGTACATCGCATAATGTGCCTTTCCTGCTGTCAGCAATACACACCACCTTTATGGACATGGTACTCACCAAAGCATTCAACACACCAGTTGATCTTGTAAGTCGGGCATCCCCATGATGGTTCAGCACATTTACCCTTGCTGGCACAGTTTTTGCATCTTGATTTCCACCATTTCACCAAAAAGTGTGAGCCATGCTCAAATCAGATCATGGCTTTGGGACAGTAAACTCAGTGCATCTTTTCCTCTTCTTGTAACTGGCAAGGAGGTGCAAGCCTAGGTTCCTTTGAAACTGTAACTGTGTTGCTAGAATAGCACATCCAGAGTGTGACAGTTGCTGGTGGCTGCTACTTTCATGAAATATAATGAAAGCATTGACTATGACCACATCCCAAAAGAACCAGAATAAGTACAACCACCATTTGCGGGCCTTCCTGGCAGTTAAATACTGTGTCCTGAGCTGATCTGCTCAGTCACCCTATTCATATAAGTGTTGTACATATTTACAACTGGTTTGTTCCATCATGCTTTCTCCTGTGTGTGCTGGACACTGGCAAGGTTGGGTTATTGTTGGTTGACAGGAGGAAAACTGGGTTGCTATCCTTCCATTCAGCAGCCAGCAGTGGTCCACACTGAAACTGCTTGTAGTACTAGTGAGGTGCTTTTCCAATGGCCTATCTTTTGAATGTTAGAGGCCATCTTGACTCCATTGCCCATGCTTGGAACAAACTTCCCCTTGACTTACGTTCAATCTCCCTGTCAAAGGAAAAAGCTTCAAAGACCAATTCGCGCAAGGTTCAGATATGGCATTTAATTACTTGCTGCAAGGAGACAAAAACATGCAACTACAGGATTTTGCCTAACTACTAACAGGAAGTATGTTCTTCTTATACTGTTCTACAAAATGTTGCTTTCTATAGTTGACATAATTAAACACAACTTTCTGTATTGTTCTACAGCAGATGTTACTCAGATTTTCTGCTGACATGACTGGATTTATGAAAAACATTTGAGAAAAACAACCTGACCTTGGGGGCTTTAGCCCGCTACAAGCTTCTGTTGTGTAGTTCTAATATATGTGTTACATTTCAAGGTACTTTTCTAGCTTAGACACAAGTAAACGCTGATTGCAGTTCATATTTTCAAGCAGTTTTTGTTATTATTATCAATAGCTTCTGCAGCTGTGTATTTTCTCACAGCATAAGCAGAACTCCTTTTCTAAATTTCATAACATTAATACAAGTGATACAGCTATTTATTATTTTCCTGACACAAGCAGAAATTATCTGCTTCCCTGTAAATTTCCAGAGAATAAGCAAAGATCATAACTGCGCATATTTCATGACAATACAATATTGGAAAGCTTCAGCAGTTTGTACAGATTTATGCAGTGTGAAATAGAATAAATGTGTTAACCCTTTTCAAACATTAAATGCACTAAGCATATTACTAATACATACACTAATACATATTTTTCTAACATTTCCCCCCTTTTAATACTTTATTCTACTTTCAAAATAAGCATAAACAGTTTTTCTTCCCCTAACCTCTTCCTACTCAGGATTTGCAGTTAAGAGAGTCATTCAGTTTAAACTTATGAAAGCATTTTCAATTTTTTTAACAGTTCTTCAAACTCAGCACCTTGATATAAGGTTTCTGAAACTGACATGTCTATAAGGTCTTTGATCAGTCTTTTCATGCAGGGGATGTCACAGCAAACACATACTCCCAGTAGGATTATTCCTACACAAATGGAAATCAGGATGTTCATTAGGATAGTACCCCACCCCCCAAACCATTTCTGGAAAAAGTCCATCAGTGGGTTTGGTCCTGGTTTGGTCATGTCCGACACTTGCTGAATTACATCAAGGTGATTGTCTATCTCGTGTTTATGGTCAGGAATATACAAACGGTACTCCTCCTGGATTAAAGCACAAGTACCGCCTCTTGCTGCTAGGGTGAAGTCGAGAGCCATGCAGTTTTGAAGCAGTACAGTTCTCATGGCATTCAGTTCATCAGTCATCAATTTTAGAGCGGAAAAAGTTGCATTGCTCATTACTTCGAGAAGTTTAGACAGTTTTCTCAGCTCCCAAATCAATTTCACTGCTCCATATGCTGGCGATATGCCTGCCCATGATATAACACTGTCACTCAAGTCCATGTGAGTCAGTTTATCGCCTATAGAATGATGTTTTTTCAAGTGTGCATCGATTTGCCCCACTGGATTTACAGGTTTCTTGACGGGTTTCTTGACGACCTCTCAGGCATTCTGAATTTTTCCTCGAGGTAAGACTGCCGTGTGTCATATGGCGAGAACCAGGTAGCCCAAAAAACAACTGCCGGACCAATTCTCAGGTAACCACTTGTATGCTTTCCTACCACATACAAAATAACAATCCTCTACTTTAGTAGTAACTTTACTATGAATATACACTTGTCCTGCATTAAACATTTTTCTATCAATTATAGACAGTTGTTTATAAAGAACAGAATTATGTTTTACTTCATCAATTGTTTTGTGCATCAATTCAAAAAATGAATCATAGTTTGTATTACAATAAGAACCTGCGTTATTAGCTTTAGTGTAGCATCTATAAGGAACAGTCACATTGCAATTGCTCCAACCCACCTGAACAGTATCATTTTTATAAAAACACACAGTCCCTTTTTGTGGAACAGACAAGTGCAATGCTATTCTATCTTGTGATGTAACAGTTGATGTATCATAAATCAAGTTTTCCCAGGTCTCATTGACTCCTAGGGGGACTGAAGTCATTAATAACCCCCCGTATGCTGTCGGCAAAGCTGTGCAAATCCAGCAATTCGAAACATTGAAAGTCTCAGCATACACATATTTGTTGGCCTGGTAAGTGTTGAAGTTTGGGTGCCAGTCTATGAGCAACGCTTCATGTTATTCAGTTCAGTTTGTGTGGCTGGGAAAAGGAATGGCCACAACAAAAAGATTATTGTCACTAGTACAGTTAACAGGATGATTATGCAATACCTCTGAGGAAATGGTTGTTCTGCATTCCTGTTTTCTCCAACTCTTCCAAGTAGTTTTATTTGGATTTTTCTGGATTCTATAATTTTTGCTCTTGACATGTGACAAGATTTTTGTCCAGTTCAAAGTTCTTAACTAGTTTGCAGTGCTTCAGGTGGATCCATGAGGCCTGCTCTGCAATTTTGACTGCAGTAGGTGTTGACAGGAGCACCTGATATGGACCTTCCCACTTTGGTGTCGTCCGGTTTCTCTTTTTGAGTGTTTTCACCCAGATCCACTCCCCAGGGGCCACTGCCACTTCCGATGTCTCGGTCTGTTCTTTATCTGAAACAGAATTTGACTGCAACAGATGTTTAGAATTCAACAAATTTCTCATATACTCTGCCAGTCTACAGTCGGCTTCCTGGTCTGCGGGCATGAGAGGTTTCCACTGAGGTGTATAATAAGCTCTTCCAAATAGTTTTTCAAAAGGAGTCAATCCTTTTGCATTCGGAACAGTTCTCATGCTCAACAGTACCAGGGGCAGACAGTACACCCAATTATTTTTTGTTTCTGCTATTAATTTCCTTAGTTTATTCTTTAAAATCCCATTATGCTTCTCAACTAGCCCTGCAGATTGCGGATGGTATGCACAATGATTCTTTAAAGAAATACCAAAATGTTTACTGTTGTATGGTTTGGTTACAAAGTGTGTACCGTTGTCACTGTAGATTCTTTCCAGAATGCCAAATCTAGGGATGATTTCTTTAACAAGGATTTTCGCTGCTGTAGCCGCGTCTGGATTTTTGGTCGGAAAGGCTTCCACCCATCTGGAAAACATATCTGCAATGACAAGACAATACTTCTTATTTTCACATTTGTTCAATTCTATGAAATCCATACAAATAGTATGAAATGGATACTGTGGTGTAGGGAAACTCCCATGCTTGGGCTTTAACGCCCCTTGTGCATGACGTTTGTTACAAATGTGGCACATCAAACAAAATTTTTTAGAATAGTTGGTGAATCCATATGTCGTGAACACTCAGTTCACCAGCTGTACCATCCCCCCTGTTGAGACATGGCATTGCCCATGGCTCAACAAAGCTGCATATCTAAACAAATTAGATGGTAATATCGGTTTCCCTTCTTTAGAGATGTACAGCCCCTTTTCGAGAATTGCTCCTCGTTTTACCCATCTTTGTTTCTCAACTTGCGTAGTGAGTGTCTGCATTGTCTTTAACATTTCTAAGTCTAAAATCTCAGAAGGTTGTAGTTCCTCATTCAAAAGAAATACTTCTGAAGCTGCCTGCTTTGCAGCTGTATCAGCTCTCGTATTACCTTTTGAAATCCTATCTTGTTGCTTGGTATGAGCTGTGCATTTACAAATAGCTACTTTATGAGGTGAGTAACACAAACTTGTAGGAAAAACCACCTTTAATAACAAAGCAAAGCTTTCGGGCAGAACCCTTCTTCAATACTAATACAATCAAGTCTGCATACTAGAAGCTTATATACAGGTCTAGAAGTCACATGATTAGCAGCCAGGGATCATGTGACAAACAAGTCTTAAAGTGCAAACAACATAATAAAACTTTAAAAAACAACATAATAAAACTTTAAAAAAATGAATTAATAATATTACGTAATCTAGTTAAAATTGGTTTTAAACTAACTTTGCTGTTAATTCCTGGATATGAATCAGCAGCTAGTCTTAAAATCCATTCAAATTCCTTAGTCTCAAGGCGATTATTCAAATCTCCACCTCTAGCACTAGGACAATTAAAATCAATAACTCTAAACTTAAAAGAATGTTCAGAGCCATGAATATTGATATGTTTATATAGTGCATTATTTTCACAACACCGTCTGATTTCTGAATTATGGTCAATAACACGATCTTTCAGCTTACGAATAGTTTTTCCTACATAGAACGAGGTGCAGGATTTACATGTAGCCAAATAGATAACACCTGAAGTGTTACAAGTAGCTGAAATTTTAAAATTGAATACTTGACCAGTGCTAGGGTGTGTGAAAATATCACTTCCATTACCAAACATCTGTGCACAAGCAATATAGTTAAAACATTGAAAAGTTCCATGCTTAATAGCCAACGTCATAGGCTTAGGTTTATAAAAATCTTTATAACACAATAAGCTTTTGATAGTCTTCATATTTCCATAAGAAAAGCATGGTTTATCACCTACAATAGCTTTCATTTCATCTGAAGCTAATAAAATTATCCAGTTTCTTGAGATAATTTGTTTAACCAGGTGACTTCTTCTATTAAAAGTGGTCATATATCTAACTGAAGTCATCTCTTTATTGCTGTTATTATTTTTTTGGGATGTAGTTAACGAAATATCCTGCACTTGATTAAAGCTGATGGGTTTCAAATAAGTCTTCCTAGCCTCTAAAATATCAATTCTTGACTTATTAAGTAGGTGGGCATCATAACCACTCGAGGTAAATTCGTCTATCAAATCATCCAGTTGTAACTTGAATACATCATCATCTGTGTTGAGCCTACTTGTCCTAATAAATTGTGATTTCACCACACTTCTGAAAATATGTGGAGCATGCATACTACTGTAATGTAAATATTTACAACAGCTAACTTCCTTCTTATATACAGAAGTATTAAGAATTCCATCATTCAGCTGGATTTTTACATCTAAGTAACACATAGTATTTTCAGAAACTTGCATTTTAAATTTCAAATAATCAGTTGTGGAGTTCAAATAGTCAACAAAAACATCCAGATCATGAAGTGTACCATTCCAAACAATTAAACAGTCATCAACAAATCTTTGATAAAAACTAATATAGGTAGAAAGATTCCTATTACTATACAGATGTTCATGTTCCCATTGGTAAAGGACTAGATTAGCGTATGTGTTAGCTACTGAGGTACCCATAGCTATTCCTGTTAACTGTAAATATAAAGTTTCGTTAAACATAAAAATATTATTTTTCAAAACAACATCCATAAGACAGCAAATGTTGTCAATGGATTTGAAATCAGGGTTAGGTTGTGTTATTAAAAATTCCCTCAGAAGCTCAAGTCCGGCATCATTAGGAATGACGGTAAATAAGGATACAATATCCAAGCTAACTAAATAATGTCTTTTAGTTTTTATATCAGACTCATTTCTAGTATACCATTGCTGTAGCTTAGATAACAAATCATGTGTATCTTTCAGGATGGTATTACAATTTAGTAGATGTGGTTGTAACTGTTTGTGCAAGTAAACTGAAACTGGTTCTGTAATCCAGCCTCCACCTGAGACGATAGGTCTCATTGGTGGGTTATCCATAGACTTATGTATTTTTGGGATACCATACAAATGAGGTATCAAAGGACAAGGTACAGTTAGAAAATGAAACAAATCAAGGTTGATGTCACCATTAAGCTGAAGTTCAAATATTACCATGTTGACATAACTCACACATTTCTTTACATCAGCATGTGTAACTATTTTAAATGCACTCTCATCATTCAAAAGTAGAGAAACAGCTGAAAAATATTTATCTCTGTCCATAATAACAGGCATACCACCTTTGTCCGCTTGCTTTATTACAATGTCATTATTATTTTGTAGACTTTTTAATGCTTCATACTCTGCAAAAGTCAGATTAAAGTTCTTATTCCTCATAGGCCGTAGGTATAGTTCTCTTATCTGTAGTTCACACACATCATGAAATGCATTCAATATGGGTGCATTAAGTGGAATAAAAGTACTTCGTCGTTTTAGACTGTCTCCCATTGAGTTAGATTTACCAAACATTAGTTTTAAACTCAAGTTACGAACAAACAACTTTAAATCAGTTAAAGCAGACACAACGTTATCACTACAGGATGGTATGAATTTAAATCCTTTATCTAAAAGAGAGAGATGAGCAGGATTTAACTCAAAAGATGATAAATTTAATGCCACAACTACTTGCGACTTACTTTGTTGAGTCCTAAAGGGCTCTCGTTCTTACGTTTGTTTGCTATGGTTGCTTGTGTTGCATACGACCTTGCAGGTGAACCTCTAGACCTGGGTGATCTATTCACGACGGTTTCAGCGTGCTCCAATTGGAATCGTTTATTAGTTAAATTTAAAGTTAATTGTTGTGTCTTTTTAATAGCCATAGCGTTCGTATTCACATTCAGGTTGCCATCATGCTTGTTCTTACTTCCTGTAGGCGCACATGCGCTTTGGGATGAGGAACATGTTACCAAAAGGCCAGGCTCATTCGTAGCTGGTGCAGGGGGGGTTTCAGATGAGTTTCAAGGGTGTAGAGGGCGGGTTATTATTTAAAGAAATGTTGTCAAAAGTATCCAGGGAGTCAAGTCCTTCTCTTGCAGGAACTTTATGGTAAGCAGTAGTACGAGGATTCTCAGTTCTGGGCCAGGAGAAGGTATTCCCTCTTTGGAAGTCACCTATGTCGCGTTGGAGCTTCTGTTTTTTGGTAGCTTCCATCCTGACCTCAAAAGCTTGAATCCTATCAAGCATTTGCTGGTATACAGGTGTAACTTTAGGAAATACAGTCAATTCTAAAATAGTACTCTCAAGTGAAAAAATCTCACGCTTGTACTCTTCCTCAATTTTTATAAAAAAGTCATTCATTAAAGACATATAGTCTAGAGATAGCTTAATATTCAATTGTTGCCATGATTTGAGTAGTTCTGGAAAGGTATTGCCATATGAAGGCATTTTAAGGATCCTGAGTCCACGTGGGACAATACCTTTGTCAAGATATGCTAAAAAACTAAAACGTTGCCATTGCAACCTCTTAAATGCCATTACCTTTCTTTCCAGAAGTTGTAATACTCTATTAAATTCAGCAACATTATCTAAGTCTGCTGTAGGTTCAGATGCAGTGTTCGTTGTTTCTGTAAAGTTCAGTAGAGGGTTATTCTCCACATCAATAAGAGATCTGAGGGAGTTTAAATCCATTTCTTGATGCCAAAAATGACTACAGGCTGCGAGGTAGACCTTGAAGTAGGTATTCCCAATAACAGCAACAAATATAGACCAAAAAACAGCTGCAAAACTTGGAGCAAGTAACACAAACTTGTAGGAAAAACCACCTTTAATAACAAAGCAAAGCTTTCGGGCAGAACCCTTCTTCAATACTAATACAATCAAGTCTGCATACTAGAAGCTTATATACAGGTCTAGAAGTCACATGATTACTTTCTGAGGTGACTGAATAGATTCTAAGAGATCTAGAATAAACTGTGCATGATTAATAGGTTTGCCAGTAGATGTTATCATTCTTCGGTTTTTCCACTGTTGCGCAAAAACATGTACAGTAGAAAAAGCGTACTGGCTGTCAGTAAAAATGTTCACACATTTATCCTTTACTAAGGTACATGCCTGTGTCAAGGCAATCAATTCTGCTGCCTGTGCAGATAAGTTGTGTGGTAAAGGTTTTGCTTCTATAATCTCAGTATCAGAAACTACTGCATATCCTACTAGGTTCTGTCCTGCAGGACCCCTTTTGCACGAGCCATCCACCTAGTATGTCACCTCGGCATCATTCAAGGGGACATCCATGAGATCTTTTCTAGGCAGTGTCTTTTGCTCAATCACCTGCAGGCAGCAGTGTGGTGTGCCATCTGCAGGGGTTGGGAGCAAGGTAGAAGGGTTCAAAGTCATGCATCATTCAATTGTCATATGAGGTTGGCTCAACAATATAGTCATACAGGAAAGATGCCTAGCAGGGGAAAGATATGCTACCTTCTCTTGCAGTAAAATAATTGTGACTGTATGAGGCACTCTCAATGTGAGAGGGTGGAACAAAACTACTGAGGCCGAAGCCTGTACTGCCATTGCAGCTGCAACTACTGCTTGTACACAGTGAGGTAAAGACCATGCCACTGGGTCTAGTTGTGATGAATAATAAGCAATGGGGCATTGCTTGCCCCCATGCTGTTGTGTTAACACTGATGTCATATAACCTTGCTTACAATCTACAGTTTGGAAAAAACGTTTATGATAGTTTGGTAATCCCAGAACTAATGAGGATGCTATTAACTGTTTCAGTTTGCAGAAAGCAGATTCTGCTTCTGGTGTCCATTGTAACAAGTCCTGTGCTGCCATAGGCTTTTTATATATCAGGTCAGTCAGTGGTGCAGATTTCAAGGCATAGTTTGGAATCCAGCTCCGGCAAATATTAGTCGTGCCCAGGAAGGACATCCTTTCCTTCTTGGTAGTGGGTTTTGGTGCTTGTAAAATTGCTACTTTTCTGTCCTCATCTAATGCTCTACCCTCTTTGGGTATTGCATATCCTAGGTATTTAACTTGTTTTTTCCAAAGCTGTAGTTTATTTTTGTTTACCTTATGTCCTTCAGTGGCTAAAAATTGTAATAGCGCTATGGTATCTTCTTTGCAATCTTGCTAGGTGGGGGCCATCAGCAGGATATCATCAACATAAAGTAAAATCTTACTGCCTCTTGATGGGGTAAATCCCGCCAAGTTGCTTGCCATTTCGTGTGAGAATATTGTCAGACGTTCACAATATCCCTGTGATAGTCGCGTATATGTATACCTTTTCCCCTGAAATGTGAATGCAAACCAATACTGGCTGTCAGGGTGTATCGGTATCGAAAAGAACGCATTGCTGATATCTACCACAGAAAAATATTTCTGTTGAGGTTTTAAATCATTCAACAGAGTGTGTGGGTCTGGCACTGTAGGTGCCCTTGGTATCACTGCATCATTTACAGCTTGTAAATCTTGGACCATACGCCATTCTCCATTTGCTTTCTTAACAGGAAATAAGGGTGTGTTACATGGTGAATTGGGAGATTCCACCAGTACCCCTTCCTTAAGTAAAGCTGCTATAATAGGTTTGATTCCTACCTCTGCATCTTTTCTTAAGGGATACTGTCTTTTCTGTGGTCTAAATGCTGACTTTGGCGTTATAGTAACTGGTCCCGCTGTACGAATAAGTCCTACATCTGACATTCCTGTTGACCAGAGAGTTTCTGGTATATTCTGTAAGGCATTCTCTTCCTCCTTTAATAGGAGTGCTAATCAGCTGTCCTTGCTAGACTGCAAGTGCATGGCTGGGTGTGTCTGAGTTATCCAATTCAGCCTCTGTATTTGTATTCCTTGTTCTGACAGTTCTAATTCTGTCTGCCTTTCCCATCTCGTAGCTTTTTCTCCTAAGTCTGCCCATTCTATGTTTCTGTCCTTGGTTAAGCTAACATGTGGTAATCGATTCGATTTATAAAGTGCAAAGAACTCCTGGGGCAATGAACAGCTGGCTACACTGTTCCCTTCCATGTCCCAGTACAGATTACGTAATATCAATCTGTTTGCATGATTTTTAAACAATTCTTGCTCATATTCTTTATCAGGTCCTGGTGTGTTACAGTAATACAGAGTACAGTGCAACAGGTGCTGTTTGTCAATGTCAAGGGAGGGGAACTTAATGATGGCTATATTCATTAATTCTTCAGTCCCAGTCCCTGGACCAGTCGTAACCAAGTCCTGGCTGTACCAATAAAACACTTCACCCTCCGATTGCACTACAAAGGTATCAATTTGTCTCTGTGCTTCCATACCCTGCATGGTCGGAACTACTGCTATACCAAATAGCTGCATAAGGTCTCTGCCCAAGAGGTTTACTGGGCATTTTGCAGAAACAACAATTTTGCTTTTCTGGGTCAATCCTGAAACAGGATCAGTTATTGCGAGGCCACGGGAGAGAGGCTCCCAATACAGCTGTCCATTAGCTGCTTTTACTAGTATATAATCAGGTGACTCTGAATTTTCTGGCAGTTTGGAGGGATGTATCAGGGTTCATGATGTCCCTGAGTCACACAAAAATTTAACCTCCCTCCCTTCTACCAAGAGTGTAACTTTTGGTTTTGTGTCTGCTAAATAGAGCTCTAAGCTCAATAAAGCTAAATCCAGTATTTCATTTTCTTCACTATCCATAACTTCCTGTACTTCCTCTATTTCTTCTGTCACATCCTCTACTCCTTCTATCACATTATCATTTGTCCTTTCTCTGCTATTCCCTTCCAGTGATTCCTGACTATCATATAGTCAGTCCTCACCCTCTTTGTCTTCTGTGGTTGCCTTCTTGTTTTTCTTGCAATCCCTTGCCAAATGTCCCTTTTTACCGCATTTAAAACATTCACCCCTTTTCTTTTGCCCTTCAAAGTTGCTGATCAGATTGCTTGTTTCCCTGGGCATTTCTCTTGCCCTTTTTCCTGGACTGTACTACATAAACTTCTGCTCCATCTTCTACAGAAAATACTTGGGCTTTCTTTTTCTTTTTGCTATTAAAATGCCTTTCGGCATGCCTAGCATATTCAAGTAATGACTGTAACCGGCTTGTACAATGATCTACCATGTGTTTTGTAATAAAACTGCTTATGGGTGCAATACTGCCTTTCAAAAATGCATTCTTTAACTGCTGTTCATATGGGGAATCTTGTGTCTGATCTTCAGGAACCTGCATTCCACAGTGGTTATTAAAACATTCTAATAGTCTGGCATAATATCTGTCAACAGTTTCACCTTCTTGTTGGATGCATTGATTAATGCAAGTCCAGTCTGCCCTAGGCTTCCATTTCTCAGAGATGCAGTCTGTAAGACCTTTTACTCTGTTGTCTAGCTCTGCGCTGCTATGTGGGAGGGGTCTGTGTGCAGCGTCACGGGGATTCCAGTTGCCACTAATCATGTGCCAATCTGGTCCCACAATTTGTCTAACTACTTTTTCTACCTCTTCTCCATTTAAATTATAACTTAGCCTCATACCTTGTAAATCTTCTGAGAACTTTCTAAAATTAACTTTTGGATGGGGAATTCCCTCAGTGGCTTTCCGGATATCTTCCGGAGTCTAGGGTCTATACACTAGAATAGTTGGATCCTGACCTTCTTGCCCTGCCTGAGGATTAGGTACTTCTATAAGTGGGCATATTTCTTCTTCACTCATAGATCGTGAATTCTTAACCATTTGATATAACTCAATGTCTCCTTTTGAGTTACCTGCCCGTGTTCGAGACCTGGTCTCGATGGGATCTCTAATAAATGGTTTTGCTCTTGTAATGTCTCTATTTTCAGTGACAACAGGATATCGTGGGGGTAGACTAACCTGTTCACTTGCTTCATATTCTGGTAAGGGAGGTGGAGGGGCCGACACTATCACTAAGTTATTGTCCTCCTTATCTAAAAACATCGCTTTTGAATTATTATTCTTTTGTTCCCTATGGTTTACCTCCTCAATCCACCTGTGTGCCTGAGGAATTCCTAAGTGGCGTTGCTTTTTTACCCGACCTTTGGAATCAGTTTTGAGCTGTTTGACAAGTTTGACAAGTGAGGATTTTTCTAATTTACCGTCAAATTCATACTTATTAACCCATTTTGAATAGTATTTAATATTATCAGCGCGCTGCGACTGCATGTATTTTGCGTCTTCGGTTAACAGCGGATTTTGGGGTCTTTTTGTTCAATTATTACCCATTTTGTTCTACCCTTTTAATCGTTACGTAACCTCTCTTATTATTAACGTGGTACCACGGATTTTGTTATAGTCTCTTCAGAATGACTGCCTACCTACTCTGTTTTCCCTGATCATTGACAAGACAGTAATCTTTTCTGTCCCTGACTTGTAAAAATACAGTCTTGACAAAAACAATACAAATCTAGTCCCTGATCTAAAACAGAAAAAAGTAGATTCACCTTACCTGAGCCTTCGTGATTGATCACCTGGTTCATGATAACCCATCCTTCAGTTGCAGATCAGAAAGTGGCTGGCCTCTTTTGTATGACAATTCAGTTGGAGGGCTTTTCAAATAAGAAGAACCAATGTGGTTTCTTCCCCATATGGTTTCAAGCCACCTGGCCCATCTGATCCGAGGCGAAGTGAGGGTTTCCGGTCCGAAGGACCAATCTGTCAAAGGAAAAAACTTCAAAGACCAATTCACGCAAGGTTCAGATATGGCATTTAATTACTTGCTGCAAGGAGACAAAAACATGTAAATACAGGATTTTGCCTAACTACTAACAGGAAGTATGCTCTTCTTATACTGTTCTACAAAATGTTGCTTTCTATAGTTGACGTAATTAAACACAACTTTCTGTATTGTTCTACAGCAGATGTTACTCAGATTTTCTGATGACATGACTGGATTTATGAAAAACATTTGAGAAAAACAACCTGACCTTGAGGGCTTTAGCCCGCTACAAGCTTCTATTGTGTAGTTTTAATACATGTGTTACATTTCAATGTACTTTTCTAGCTTAGACACAAGTAAACACTGATTGCATTTCATATTTTCAAGCAGTCTTTGTTCTTATTATCAATAGCTTCTGCAGCTGTGTATTTTCTCACAGCATAAGTGGAACTCCTTGTCTAAATCTCATAACATTAATACAAGTGATACATCTATTTATTATTTTCCTGACACAAGCAGAAATTATCTGCTTCCCTGTAAATTTCCAGAGCATAAGCAAAGATCATAACTGCGCATATTTCATGACAATACAAGATTGGAAAGCTTCTACAGTTTGTACAGATTTATGCAGTGTGAAATAGAATAAATGTGTTAACCCTTTTCAAACCTTAAATGCACTAAGTATATTACTAATGCATACACTAATACGTATTTTTCTAACACTCCCACACCTCACACTTTAAAAATGAACTAAAAGCTTATTTTCTCAATTCCAGAACCTGCCCTTGCCATGACGCTACCTAGTCTTCCTTCCTTTTATGTACCCTCAAAAGGACCATACTTAGTACCTCATTACACCTCTCTCTCCAATGTGTCTACTATGCGTTTGCACAATTTTATACAAATAAAAAATGTTTATTGTTGACCTATTGAACTATATCAATGTAAAATTGTTAATTAGCTTCTTTTTAATGCAACTTTAACTTTATGCATGTAACCCAACATATGTGAATCATTTTGCTATAACTGCTATTATATCAATATTGTTTAAAACTGTAATTGTTTTAAAATGTATTACTGGAGCTTTTCTCCTCGGGTCTCCACTGAAAATGGGCCACAAGCCCAGTTGGACAAACCGAGTTAACAAATGTCAATAAATAAATAAAATAAATATAAAACATAAATATTGGTGCACATGGTTCCACAGCAGTATAGACCATCTTGCAGCAATTGCTGTGACAGCAAGACAGAGGTAAAGAAAAATATGATCCATATCCATGTAACCACAATGGGTACATAATGTGCCCAGTACAAAAAAAAAATCTAAAAATGACAGAAAAACTGGTGGTGGTGTGGGGGGAGGTTTGAAAATTATTCCACATAGAAACCCATATTTGGCTTGTGCATTCATCAATGTGATAACGACTTCTACTCATGTGAATAACAGCGGCAGCTGCTGAGAGTTTTACCTGACAAGCGAGAATGACTGTTATACTGTAACTGCAGTTATTGTTAAAATGTGATAATGACCTGCATTTCATTACTGCAAGTTTCTGTGTGTTCAGACAAAGGTGATAATTGCTGCACATAATCTGTTGATTAGGCATTCATTATATTCCTTGTGCAGGTGTTATGTAACATGGACTCATTACCATCTGTTAGGAGAAGACCAAAGTAATTCAGTAAAAACAGTATAACACTCAAAAAAAATCTGCCCAATCAATAGGGTAATTCAGAAAAAACAGTATAACACTCAATAAAAATCTGCCCAAGCAACAGGGACCTCTAAAGCAGAAACACAAACAACCTCCTCCCCCAAACACAACCCAAATGACACAGAGCCCACAAACTCAGTGCGCCACTCAACCACAGCCCATAAGGCATAACAATGTACCCAACACTCTAGTTATAGGTGACTCTATAGTCAGGCACACTGATGTTCCAGTCATCATGCTAAACAAGGAGAAAGTTACTGTCAGCTGCCTGTTGGGTGCCAGGATCCACCACATAACACACACACTGAGGTCACTCCACAACAAGTACAAATATGACTTTGTCATTGTCCATGTTGGTGTGAATGACCTGAGATGTACCTCCCTGGACTACATGAAAAGAGACATGGAGGAGCTGTCCGATCTTCTAGCTATGACCCTAGCCCTAAGTAGCATCATGCCATCACCCAGAATGGTACCACAGTACAAGGACAAAATGATTGACTTCAACAATTGGCTAAGCTTCTGGTGTCATTCTAAGGGGATCCAGTATCTGTCTGCCTGGGATGACATGATTGACAAACCACAATGCTTTGCCAGAGATGGCCTGCACCTATCGCCCTTGGGATTCTGGATAGTGCCTTTTTTGGATAAGGTTCAAATGACAACTTCACCATCATAACAGGTACAAGCAAGCAAAATCTGAGGGTAATGCTACTCAGTGTGCTAGAAGTCTAAACCTCAAAATGCACTCACTCGAGGCACTTCTTAAAATGGAGAACATCGACATCTGTGCAATGACAGAGACCTAGTTCAAGGCTCCAGAGAGCACCCCTGCATTACCAGGCTATAATATACACCAAACATTTCGGCCACCTAATCTGGACTGAAACACTAAAGGCAGAGGTGTGTCCATATTCATTAAGGATATCCACACCTCCAGGCTAGTTGCTCAGCATAATGCATCTGAGATTATCCAAGTGCAACTAACTCTGGTTAAGACCACAATCCAAATTGTAGCTTGCTACAAATCCCCTACCATGCCCCAGGATTCCCACTCCTCATTTCTTGATACACTGGAAAATATTAGGGTACAGCCTAACACCCTAATAATGGGCGATTTCAACTACACCCACCATTAACTGGGAAAACTACTCATGTACCAACTCCTGTGCTCAACGTTTTCTGGAATTCATAAATTCCAGTGCTTTGGATCAACGTATCCACACCCCCCCCCACTAAGGGCAGCAATATCCTAGACCTGGTCATTACCAACATGGGCAACCAGTGTTCCACACCAGAGGTCAATTCCTTGTTGGTCAGATCCAACCACAAGCTAATCACCATAGACATCCACATTCCGCCCCCACCCCTCATTAGGGAAACTGCCGTAAAAAATTTCTCCAAAGCCAACTTCACGCTTCTTAAGACAGAAGTGGCAAACTTCACGACACTCATGCTGATGGACAATAGAGTTATGACTGCTGAATCCTACAGAAATGCACTTTATAAGCACTTGCACGAGTGCATGGATCATGCAATCCCTAACAGAACCTAGATGCTAGCCTCCAAAAAAAGGAAGCCAATCTGGTGGTTCCCTGCCATAAACAAACTCTACAAAAGAGGAAAGAAACTGTTGCAAAAAAGAGTAAAATCTCATGATTGGAGGAACTCCCTGGTCAGCCTCAGTAAGAAGCTGAGATCCTTCATAAAATCCTTCAAAGCTAGTTATGAAAACAAAATCACCAATGATTCTAAAGACAACCACAAAGCATTCTATAGCTATGTCAAGAATATAAATGGCAACACTCAGATCTGCTCTGAGTTACAGCACAATGGCACTAAATATACAGAACCAACTGATATTGCCAACATCCTGGCAGATAGGTTCAGTGCTAACTTTACCCCCCTGTCATCCCCTAAAGGGCCCATCTCTATACTGGAAGAATGCAAAGTTCCTGTAATCATGGCTGCACAGGTAAAAAAACACACTCTCCAAAGCCAGGAACACAGCATCCATGGGACCTGACAACATCCCAGGCTGTGTTCTGCATGAACTACAGAATGAACTGCCACCCTACCTAAGTACCATGTTCAATTATAGCCTCATCTCAAGCTTTGTGCCCACTGAATGGCACACAGCAATGGTTATCCCACTCCACAAAGGGGGAGCCACCACAGACCCCGGGAACTACCGACTCGTTAGCCTGATGAGCCTGGTCTGCAAAGCTATGGAATGTATCATCATGGAACTTATAAACAATGACACTGGTAATCTCCAAACTCTGGACCCCACTCAGTTCTGGTTTGTAAAAGGCAGATCACGTCTCCTAAACCTTATAGGCTTCTTTGAAGTGGTCACCAAAGCCGAAGATGCGGGTAAGGTGGTTCACACAGCCTATCTAGATCTCTACAAGGCTTTTGACACCATCCCCCATTCTGGAATTATAGATAAACTCACTAAACTAAGTATAAATTCCTATGTCACAAGATGGGTTGCCAACTGGCTCACTGACAGAACCCACATTGTGAAAGTAGCAGACTCCAAATCCAATTTCAGACCAGTGACAAGTGGAGTACCACAGGGTTCAGTCCTGGGTCCTCTCCTGTTTGGTATGTACTTGTCTGAATTACAGGCTAACACAGAAGGTCTTTGGCTAACTAAGTTCGCAGATGACTGCAAATTAGGAGTCATAATCAAAACTCCTAACGATGTGGACATCCTACAAAAGGGCCTCACAGAGATAGATTCCTGGTGTCAAAGCCATGGCTTCAAGGTCAATGTCAAAAAGTGAATTGTCATCCCTTTTGGTAAAAACTCTGTTCCCATGAGCTACCGCATAGGCGGTAGTCTACTTAACACCGAAAGTGTGATACACACACACACACACACACACACACACACACACACACACACACACACACACACACACACACACACACACACACACACACACACACACACACACACACACACACACACACACACACACACACATATATATATATATATATATATATATATATATATATATATATATATACACACACACACATGCGCACACACACACACACACACACACACACACACACACACACACACACACACACACACACACACACACACACACACACACACACACACACACAGATCTGGGGACCCAGGTAGATTGCAATCTCTCCTTTGACAATCATATTGCCAAAGTAGTTAGGAAATCCTTCTATGTGGCACATTTAATTACTAAAGGGTTCGCATCTAGAAATAAAGAGGTTTTAGTGCCCCTCTACTTGTCACTCATTAGACCCATCATAGAGTACAATACTCAATTTGGGATGCACCTCACAAGACACTTCCAACAGCTGGAAAGACCACAAAAGTACCTCACCAAGAGGATTACTGGTCTCAAACATATGTCATATGCAGCCCGACTGAAAAAACTCCGGCTATACTCAATGGCATATCGCTTACTCAGAGGTGATCTCTGCATGACTTACAAAGCCATGTCCAACTCAGAATTGATGGACATGCTCCACCTAAAGAAATCCAAGTCACTGCGAGCCACGCACTCTAGTGAGCTAAACCTCACCACAACAATAAATAGAACATGCTGGAAGGATAGATTCCTGTCACAGAGACTCCCCATGCTTTGGAACAAAATTCCAAATTACATCAGGCAGTGCCCCTCACTAACACTCTTCAAGAGAAACCTTGACGAGTGGATAGGTAACAGAAAATACACCCGTGGGATCACTTCATTGGCTCTGCTTGACAGAGGATCAGTTAATTAATCAATGGGGCGTCGAAAGCTGACACACTCTGGCTAGGCCTATAAATGCCCTCAGGCAGATAGCCTAGTACCTACCTATGAACCTATGAAGCAGGGTAGCAGCCTCCTGCAGTGAGTTATTTGGGAATGCATTCAGTGTTGTGGGTTTACCAGGGTGAAGGATATTATTGATAGTGGACCAGAACTTTTTTAGGGTTAGAGAAGTGGTTAGACTGTGCTGTACTATAAAAGTTTTTCTTGTCTTGGTAAATGTGTTTCGTTGTAAGGTTTCTAATTTTTCTGTAATTTTGTAGTAGGGTAGGAGATTTGGTTTCCTGCCAAGTTTTCCAGATACTATCCCTTTTGTGCATGAGAGAGTGGGTTTCTTTAGATAACCAGGGTGCAAAGCAAGCTTGTATCCTGATTCTTCTTTGGGGAGCTAATGAGTCTAGGATGTCAAGGAAAATTTTGTTAAATTTTTCAACAGCTTCATTAAGGGGAGGATGGTGGAGGAAGGACCAGGTAATAGATGCCAGTTTAGAGTTAAATGTTTCAGAATCAAAGGAGAAAGGTTTATGGCAGTCTTTGTATATATGGGACCTAGGTATTTGGATAGGGTGTCTTTGGATGTGTATAGGGAGTCAGGTAGGGTGCAAGGGTTGTGGTAAAAATTAGGGTCAGTAGTAAGTACCCAATCAAAGATAGAGGTTGTACCAGAGTTTTTTTAATACGGGTGGGGGATGTGATGAGTTGATTGAAGCCATGCAGGTTAATACTAATATTTGGAGAGTCTGTCATTAGCTTTGACCAGTCTATAGTAGCATCTCCCAGAATGGTAGTTTCATAGGATATGTTGTCAGACAACCATGACAGTATATTTTCTGGGATTGGAATGTTGTTTCCTGGGGGGATGCATATTGAGGCTACAGCTAACTTTGTAAGAGTTTAGGTGACAGTTTAGTACAATAAGTTGAGCAGGTTAAAAGTTTGGTAATGGTGTTTGAAGGGGGGAGAGATTGAGGAAATCAGAGTAGAGACCAGCAACACCACCACCTTTTTTGGACTCTCTGTCTAATCAAAATATGTTGTAACCAGGAGGTAGGATTTCTTTGTAAGCTATGTGGGGTTTTAACCAAGTTTCAGTTATGGTTAAAATATGCGGAGAGTGTTGGGCTATCCAGGGGTTTAATTCTGTGCTTTTATTGAGAATACTTTGTAAGTTAATAGAGAACAGGCCTAGGTTTTGGGGGAAGGAGCAGTAGGGAGGAGGCAATGATTTGTTAGGTTGAATTGGGGGTGTGGAAGGGTGCATGCAGGGGTTGAGAGAAGGGAATGAGGGATCGGGGTTGGGGTGAATGTCATGAGCTAGTAGAAGAGTGATTCTATGCAATGTGGAATGTGGACAAAGTGGGTTGAGGCTATGCAATATTACTTTAAGTTTATCAGTGGGAGAGAGGTGGATGAGACTTTTGACCTTGTACAGATGCAAATGGGAGGTGTTAAAAAGTGCAGGAGAGATGTAGAAGGAGTAGATTTGATTATATTGGTTGAGGGAATAGGAAAGAGTAGAGGTGGATTTGCATAGTGTATTGTGTTGTGGTATGAGGTGAGTTGACTAAGTAGGATTAGAATTGGGATAGTTAGGTAAAAGGGAGACATGGTGTTTGGGATGTGAGGGGGTTGAGTGATTATAAGCTTGTTTGAGGTTAATTAAAATGACAGTAGGAAAGGGATGGGTGTGGTATGCAATTAGGTGTTGTAATCTAATTGGCAAGGTAGGTGGGGAGAAGTTAATGTGGAAAGATTATAATTAAATGAGTGTGGGGGTGGGTGGGAATGCAGGTAGGGTAGTGGAGCGGAGTGAGCCCTGAGCGGAGCAAGGGGTGAATGGAGCGGGAAGAAACCAGGTCTGAGACATACCACAGTAAAGAAAACAATCACCCACTTGAATTAAGCAAGTGCAGGAGCTCTGCTCCTGCCAGTTAAGGGAGAATTGCTCTGTATCAGTTCTCAAGAAAGGTAGTAGCAGGAAATAGGTAGCTATAACTAAGGCACAAATAGTAATATGTTATTATGTGGAATTTAAGTGTAGAGAAAGAACTAAATAAGATATAGTAGTTATATATGCTGTTTCTGTTACCCAAGACCTCGGTTAACTTTAGAGTGCAGAGGGAGAGGGGGGACCTGGGGAAGACCACCCCAGCGAGGTTTATCAGCCACTATCACAGGTGAAACACAGTATTAGGGATGATGACTGTATTTTGTTGCATGGGTAATTGGTAGGTCTTTGAGGGGTTGTTCCAAAAATAAATAATCATCATGGCAGAAGGCTGCTGTAGCATCATAATGTAATATAATTGCACTAGGCAGCTGCTAAATATTACAGGTTTGTACAACTTTCATTACTTCTAAGAGATTTTTCCTTGAACTGTGATGAATTATTCATGTTTAGTGCACTTTTGTTGCATTTTCCTTAAGTGATGTAATGTGCAGTATTGGCATTTATTTGTGTACTTTCTAAGTTTCCCACTCTAATTGTGGTTTGGCAGGAGCAGTTATTTCCATGCTGGGCAGGATTTTCCAACTTTTGGGCTTATTTGTACAGATTAGTTGAGCATTTGCTTATTTTTGTAAGTGTGCATGTGTACATGTGTGTGGTTTGAGGTTAGTCCTATCTTGTCTGTGGGTAGCAGACAGAAACATGTGTGCTACTAGATGCAACCGCCTTAGATGATTCATAGCATATGAACTCCACAGTGAGAGACTTGAAATACCTACTGTCAAAATGTAAAATGAGTGCTGTGCATTGGTCCACATTAGCCTAGTTAGGTGGATGTAGCATTGTGATCCATGATGAGAACGCTTAGATTTCTCATACACTGTGTTTACATAATAAAGGACAAGTTGGAGTCAGAGACAATAAGCAGAAGACTGAGATGTAGCATTTTCCTTATGTTTCTACAGTTTTTATATAAAGCTTCAAATGAATGGCATTATTCACATATTAATGTGTATAAACAATATGGGTACATGTGCCAACAATGCAAGCAATTATAATTTTACTATCTTGTTATTTATTGTAATGCCATCTCACATCCATTTCCCCAGTGCTGATGGCTTCCTTTTATTCTTTATTGTAACATTGTAGAATGTGTGCATTTTGAAGTGTGGATGACACACCTTTGGAGATGTAAGTAATGTGTGTGAAATGCCAGCTTCATCTGTCTAAAGGGCCTATCTCAATATCGAAAGATTGCCAAATCTGGTAATTACGGCCACACAGGTAAAAAACGCACTCTCCAAAGCTAAGAATTCAGCATCCATGGAACCAGGTGACATTCCAGGATGTGTACTACATGAACTACAAAATGAACTGGCACCTCACCTAAGTGTCATGTTTAATCACAGCCTCAACTCAGGCTTCATGCCCACTGAGTGGCGTACAGCTACAGTTATCCCACTCCACAAGGGGGGATCCACCTTGGATCCCAGGAATTACCGCCCCATCAGTCTGATGAGCCTGATCTGCAAGGCCGTGGAACATATTATCATGGAACTTATAAACAAAGACATTGGCAACCTTCAAACACTGGACCTCACACAGTTTGGGTTCATGAAGGGCCGATCTTGTCTACTGAACCTGATTGACTTCTTCAAATCAGTCTCCAGAGCCGTGGACAAGGGTAAGGTGGTCCACACAGCCTATCTGGACCTCGCCAAGGCCTTCAATACCATCCCCCACTCTGGAATCATAGATAAACTTAATAAGCTGGGCATTAATCCTTACGTCACTCGATGGGTTGCCAACTGGCTTACTGACAGAATCCACACTGTAAAAGTAGCCGACTCCAAATCCAGCTCCAGACAAGTGACAAATGGAGTACCTCAGGGTTCAGTCCTGGGACCACTCTTGTTTGGCGTCTACTTCTCTGAAGTACAGGCCAACACTAAGGGACTCTGGCTAACAAAGTTTGCAGATGGCTGCAAACTGGGAGCCATTATTGAATCCTCAAATTATGTGGATATTCTACAAAAGGGCCTTACAGAAACAGATGCTTGGTGCCAAAGCCATGGGCTCAAGCTTAATGCCAAGAAATGTATAGTTATCCCCTTTGGGAAAAAACATGTACCCATAAATTACCACATAGGTGGCAGTACAATAAACACTGAAAGTGTGATAACAGACTTAGGGACACAGGTGGACAGTGGTCTCACCTTTGATAACCACATTGCCACAACAGTCAGGAAATCCTTCTATGTGGCACACCTCATCACTAAGGGCTTTTCATCCAGAAAAAAGGAGGTCATTGTCCCACTGTACTCATCCCTCATTAGACTCATTATCAAATACAATGCCACATTTGGTATGTACCTCTCAAGACATCTGCAACAACTGGAAAGGCTGCAGAAATACCTCACTAAAAGAATCACAGACCTAAAGCAGATGCCCTATGCTGACCGTCTAAAAAAACTCCAGCTATACTCTGTCGCATATCACCCACTCAGAGGTGATCTCTGCTTAACATGTCAAACCCAGTGCTGTTGGACATGCTACACTTAAAGAAATCCCAAACCCTCAGAGCCACATGCTCTAGGGATCTAAACCTTGTCATCACAATGAACAAAACATGCTGGAGGGATAGGTTATTGACCCAGAGACTCACCAGACTCCGGAATAAACTGCCCATACATGTCAAGCAGAGTGTCTCTTTGGCCCTCTTCAAAAGGAACCTTGATGATTGGATGGGAGATAGGAAATTCACCCCAGGGATCACATCAGTCACCCTGCTAGACAGGGGACCAGGGAAGTAAATACTGTGAGAAGAATAGCCAGGGAATTGTTATGGCTAGGCTTGTATAGGCCCTCGGGCCGATAGCCTAGTACCAACCTATGAACCTATGAACAATCGTGGTAGTATGAAAAGTGGTGTGGTCAGTAGTATATACTAATGACCATATAATGACATTTAAATGAGACAGATTATGTAAATACATTCAGCAATAAACAGATGTTTCTTTCTGTATATATATTCTATATGCAGCATGGACATTTGTAAGATACTTGATAATTGTATATTAGGTTGATTAAGTTCATAGGTATATACCAGGCATGTAGCTCAAACAACCATTGAGAAGCATAGCCAGCTAAGCCTGAGCAATGTCAAGAATCAAGAATATTTTTGAATAGAGACTATATGTAGCATTGCTTGACATGCATCGAAAGTTTATTCAGTAAGTATAGGATTCCTTGGGGTAGAAATCTGTTGTGCCATCCATGTTCTATTTCTGTGTCTATAAAAGATTACAGTCTTTGTTGTAGGTGCTCATGGTGGTGTGTGTTTTGTATAGCTGTATTAGGTCAAGCAGGGTGGAATGGGCCAGGTACCTTACTGATGGATAGCACCCTGTCTGCTGAAGAATGGCATACACAGCAAGAACTGTACATATCAAAAATGCCATTTGACCCCTTGATATAAGTATCACTGTGAATAGTAGTCAACAGTAAGGATTATGGAAGGCTGTACAGCTCAGCAAACCTTGTGGCCTCAGTGAATATATCAGAATTTGGGCTTTAACACAAATCTTGTATGTTACACTTTTTGCACCACAATACATCACAGGTAATGTCAGCATGTCCCCAAAGGTGATATACAAGACAAGTGTTTTCATTCACATGGAAGAGCATCAGCAGAGTAACAGGCAACCAAACATGTAGGAAGCACCAGTCAACAAAGGGTGTTGTTGGAAGGTGCAATGTGTGTCTTACAGGTAACATCCAGGTTCTGCAAATAAACGACAACAATGTTAGGCATGTTAGAAGAAGTTATTTTTCAGCAATCTTTCATAAGCATTGGATTTCCATATTCCTGATGTGTTAATATTCTCCCATGATGCCCTTGCCCCATGTACATGAGAAGCTGCCGCTGTGCTAATTGAGTGTGGAATCTAACTGAGCATGGGGTATATATTTGGGGTCCAAACTTCATCTCTCCACTGTTTTCTCAATACAGCCCTCACCTGAAGCTGGGTAAGCAGAGTACCCTTCTCATGGCAGAAAACAGCTCCTTCTTAAGAACCAGTCTATGATGAGGGTACATATTCATTCACAGTATCTGTGGACATATGAGAATAACAGCTAATAAACACCCTCAGTACAGGTAATTAGGTGTCTTACAAAAGAGTACTGCAGCAGTTAGAGACACTAGGAAGGTTCAAGGTTGTGGTCCTCGTTTTTGGGCCTTTGTCCCCCCATTATTTTCGGCTTTGTCCAGCTTTGTTGCACTCAGAGGATGAGAAGCACACACACAATATAAACAGACACTAGGCTGCTGCCCCAGCCATATGTAACACTCCAGTATGCAACCTTCTTCTTCTTCCCAAAGGAAACAGAAGTCACAAACATTTGTCAGCTTAATCTTATCCCTCTAGACCAGAACTCCAGTATTTATGGCATTGTTTAATTCTGGATTGATGGAACTTAAAAACAATATTACTCAAGTGATCATGGGATTATTAGATGCCTTGTCATATACACCTCTAAGTAAACACACTTAAAAGTTCTTGCAGCACTTTTCAAACACTTAAAGGAAAACTCCGGGCTTAAACACAGTTTAGCTCAACCGTGAGACGTGTTCCATCCTTGTAAACTCATCCCAGCCACCTACACTTACGAGAACGCAGAAACAGATTTGTCAATTCTACATTTCTGCCTTTCCAAAGCGTAGGGCAGGAAAGCCCATCCCCCGTTCTTTAGTATCGCATCCTTTCAGTTGCAAATTGTCTCCCCCTTCCTGACGTACCTTCGACACAGTTAAATGAGTAGTTCCCGCTGCTGCAGATCCTCCCACACTGTGACATAGACATTTTCTAGGCCAGCCCATTCTCAGATACCATAACTGCTTGTGGAACTCTTATACTACCACTGTTTCCTTCCGGACGAAAAACTGCATTGGAATACTCCCTTCTGCGAAGCTGCAGATAACATCCCTGGACACAGAAATGAGTAGCTGCTATTTAGTAAGTTTTGTTTAGTTTGTGA